>NC_079192.1:314043982-314343982 GCF_029499605.1 Hyla sarda | reverse complement strand
GGCATAGCACCAGAATTAAAGAGAATACTAATTCCAACTTAAACAGCTACAGTGAAACCTCTTTGAGAAGAACATCCAAAATGTATTGAAAAGTTGTCTTTTATGGGGCGGTCTTCTCAAAGAAAATGGACACTATGCATAATGTATGGTGGACTAAAAATCCATCACACAAAATCTGGTCTAGATAAAAGGGTAAATTCACAGGGAAAATCCACCACTCAAGTGGGAAGATAAAATAAAATGTATTTTTTTTTTATTGTTTCTTCTTTAAATTCATAGGCATATGGACTGAAAAAATTGCATAGAAACACCAATGTTTTTCGTTACAGTCTTTTTCCAGGCATAATATTACAGACCTCTGACTCTGAATATATACAAACAAATCAACTCTGAATAGAAGTAGCCGGTAAGGAGTTGCATAGGTGGGAAATTAGATCATGGGTGGACTTAGCATTGAATGTTTGTATATATTCGGAGTCTGTAATATTATGCCTTGACAAAGACTGTAACGCGTCAGTGTTTTTATGCTATTTCGTAGTCCCTATGGATATCATTTTAAACAAGAAACAAAAAATATTATTTTATTTTCCTATGTGAGTGCTGGATTTTCCTGTGACTTTTCCCTGTGCGGCTGGCTGTGTGCTTTTCTGTGCACCACAGAGGAAGAAGAGTAACAGGCCTGTCATCTCATTTTGTGAGTTGTAAACGTTTCAATTTTTCTCTAGATAAAAGGGTGGTCTTCTCAAAAAGATTATGCTATTTGGCACCTTGCATTTCATTACTGACCATCCCTTTGTAGGCATTACATATAGCAGGATGTTTTTACTTTAGCTCATTCACCTTTTTTCCTGGCTTGGGAGATGAGGTCTACTGAGCTTTTGCTCATCACTTTGGTCACATATAGTGGACAATTTGTTTGGTTTGCAATGGTTATGGCACGAAAAACAGCCTCTGCTTCCAACTGAAAGAACAAGGAGACACAGGACTCTGAAGAACATGACAAAAAAAGTTATAACAAACAGCAAATAACAGCACTGGATACAACGGCGGTACACAAACACCACAAACTGCTAAATTCGCTCCCCATATCTTATGCCATCCTGTATAGGAACAAGAATCTACCTAACCTAATAATAAACACAATACTGGTTAAATATAGTCATATTTCACTTTTGCACTCCGCTGTTAAATAAACTTATATCTACATGTTTCTCAACAGAGACCTTTATGGAATGTTGCCTAGATAAGCCACAATGGCTGTGGGTGTCTGAACACTGGAAACTGTGGTGCCTGACCAAGCCACCTTCTTCCACTGATCTATGGCTCCTCTGTCCACTGTATGCACTTCTGACGGCAGACAGAGTCAATACTGACACTGTAACTGGTTTGTGGCTATGAAGCTCCATACAAACCAAGCTGTATTGCATTGTGTGTTCTTACACATTTCAATGATTCCGATGCAGTCCTCTGTGGGATTGGGCCAGGTGGGATAGCTTTTCTCCTCATGAACTCTTCTGTGGGATTTCTCCCCATGCACTCTGCGGTGGGATTGGACCATGTGGAATAGCTTTCCTTATGTACTCTTTTGTGGGATTGGACCAGGTAGGAACTAACTGTTGCATACCAGAAAAAACTCCACTAGACCTTCCATTTTGGACATACTCTGACCCAGTTGTCTACTCATCACAATTTTGCCCTTCTCAAATGTTATGCCTGATGGGCATAATGTACCGGAAAATCACTGTACCTTCAAATCTTCCGACATAGTATGTGGGAGCACTGAGATTATGTACGTGACTATGCTCAGCAGGTGTTCTTTAATAAACCTGACCATAATGTGGAAGATACTGTGCAGACACTTCAAGAACAGCTGCTATGCAGGCGCTTCACCCTTATGTAAATAATATCACTTATGGATCTGTTTCCAATCAATGGTGAGCGCGTCCTTCACATTAGTTCTGCTGGACTGTGAGCTTTTATGGCTGAAGCCTGCCAACGTAGTGCATCTCTTATTCATGACATCATGGCCAGTAAAGGCTGTGATCTTGGGTTATATAAATCCCTGGCACACGGTTCAGTAAGAGGGAGGTCGACTTCCTGCATTCTCAACAGTCAAGGAGCAAGGCTCCACTGCTACGTGTGCACATCTTTTCCTCATTACATAGGACTTCCTCTCCCATTACTAAAATAATCATTACGCTGTAGAACTGGCTCAAAACCAAACATTGTCACAGCCATGATACATTCCCTTTCTTTCATCCAAGTGTGGTTTTTAACTTTTTTTAAGTGTATATGCCTGGGTATGCATTTGCCTACCTGTGTGATTTTAAAAGCTTTTGCCAACCTGTGTGTTTGCTTATATTATTTACCTATTATATCTCAATTTTTGCTGTGTCTTTACATTGTTTACATGGAAATGAGACTGTTAATGTACAGGAAGGTTTACGTACAGCCCCCTTGCATGCCCTAACATTAGTGACTGGCCCCAGGAAATGGTTAATCAGCACCAGATACAAACAGGATGAAGTCGCCCAGAAAGAGAAATTGTTTAGCTCTTATGTCTCCCTGACTATTAAACATCTCACAAAGTTAACATCTGAAGGCTTTCATTCCATTATTACATGTAGGAGAAATACACATACTCCTGAAATCTTGTAAACAGGTCCTGAAACTTCCGTGCAAAGGACAAAGTGGAAGAGTTGTGAATGGCAACCATTAGATCAAAGTGCTTATTTGTCATTGGGGGCTATGGGCTCCACTTTTCTTTTGTGCTAGTTTCAATTACACTCTTGCATCTTTGGACAGTGCTGTATTCTGGATGCAGACTAACTTCAGGAGAAGGGGGGGGGGGGGGTCGCACTGTAAATACTCCATAAAAAACGTATGTAGTGTGTTGTCTAATGATAATTTTACATAACAGTCTAGTACCGTATGTTCATGTTCATGGACAGAACCAGCACATCTAGTCATCATTAGAAAATAATGGAGAACATGAGTTGTCTGGGTGTACTATGGCCTATTATGTACTGGTACCATGGCAGGAAGGTTGAGGAAGGGAAAGAAGGTTAATAACTGATATGTCGGTATATGCTACTGCTATCTTTACTATCTTGCACACAGATTTGCCATATAAGTGACAAAGTTCATTTTTACATCTAGTACAGGTAACCCATTATTTAAGCTTTGTGAAGTGCATATACTCACCTCTTCAGGCCGACTCAAAACATGACCTTCTGGTCCAGTAATCCCCATGTCTAACATTCTTTGTTGTTCCTATAATGAAATTAAGAAATAGTAACATTTAATATTTTTAGTCTACATCATTGGTTTACAAACTGGGGCCTTCCAGATGTTGAAAAACTACAACTCCCAGCATTCCTGGATGGTGGTTTTGCAATATTTGGAGGTTGTATATTTGAGACTACTGGTCTATATGTTTATGGATCAGAGTAAGCAAAAAAAAAAAGAAGTCACTGAACAAATCATGCACCACTAGGGAAAGATACAGGAGTGGGAAATGATATTGCTTTCTAGAAGTTTGCTAAATGGTTTTAGAAAAATATAACAACGCCATCTGGTGCCATGCTATAGCACTGCAACACTGCGCTCTTTTCACTAAACCTAGAAATGTCATTTTGATTTTCAGAACATTTTAGATAAAAGTGAAACCTCTCTGAGTCTATGTTCACATGGCCGAAAATGTGCAAAATGGAAAATACGAATGGACATTCTGCACATTTACTTGATGCGGTGGCACTAGGTCCGCTTGGAAATGTTCCGTCTCCATAGACAGCAATGCATTTTCGAGCAGAATCTGCAAAAACATTGAATAGGTTCAATGTTTCTGCGGATGCCGGAATCAGGATTTCTGCTACGGAAATGTAAAAGACCACTACCTTATTTTCTATGACAGATTTTCAGTCCCTTATTTATTATTCACTCTTTAAGAAGACCACTTTTTAGCAAAATTAAGGGTGGCCATCTCAAAAAAGTTTCACTGCATTTTAAGCCCATGAAAATTAATATGCATAAGGCTCAGCTTTCACCTGAACCTCAATACACTAAGGGGGGAACTTATCATTGTCTGTGTAAATCAAGTTCTTTTTACCCCCGTTTCCCTGGGTGTACGTCATGCATACTTGCCCCATATTTTTCAAAAGCTGCATGTTCTTCATAAATAAAGTAGCTTAGATCTAAATAAGTTTCTACAGTCATGGCCGTAAATGTCGGCACCCCTGAAATTTTTCATAAAATGAAGTATTTCTCACAGAAAAGGATTGCGGCAACACATGTTTTGCTATACACATGTTTATTCCCTTTGTGTGTATTGGAACTAAACAAAAAAAAAAAAAGAGGAAAAAAAAGCAAATTGGACATAATGTCACACCAAACTCCAAAAATGGTCTGGACTAAATTATTGGCACCCTTTCAAAATTGTGGAAAAATAAGATGGTTTCAAGCATGTGATGCTCCTTTAAACTCACCTGGGGCAAGTAACAGGTGAGAGCAATATAAAAATCACATCTGAAAGCAGATAAAAAGGAGAGAAGTTCACTTAGTCTTTGCATTGTGTGTCTGTGTGTGCGCCACACTAAGCATGGACAACAGAAAGAGGAGAAGAGAACTGTCTGAGGACTTGAGAACCAAAATTGTGGAAAAATATCAACAATCTCAAGGTTACAAGTCCATCTCCTGAGATCTAGATTTGCCTTTGTCCACAGTGCACAACATTATCAAGAAGTTTGCAACCCATGGCACTGTAGCTAATCTCCCTGGGCGTGGACGGAAGAAAAAAATTGATGAAAGGTATAAACGCAAGTTAGTCCGGATGGTGGATAAGCAGCCCCAAACAAGTTCCAAAAATATTCAAGCTGTCCTGCAGGCTCAGGGAGCATCAGTGTCAGCGTAAACTATCCGTCGACATTTAAATGAAATGAATGCTATGGCAGGAGACCCAGAAGGACCCCACTGCTGAAACAGAGACATAAAAAGGCAAGACTACATTTTGCCAAAATGAACTTGAGTAAGCCAAAATCCTTCTGGGAAAACATCTTGTGGACAGATGAGACCAAGCTAGAGCTTTTTGGTAAAGCACATCATTCTACTGTTTACCGAAAACGGAATGAGGTCTACAAAGAAAAGAACACAGTACCTACAGTGAAATATGGTGGAAGTTCAATTATGTATTGGGGTTGTCTTGCTGCCTCTGGCACTGGGTGTCTTGAATGTGTGCAAGGCATCATGAAATCTGAGGATTACCAATGAATTTTTGGTCGCACTGTACAGCCTAGTGTCAGAAAGCTGGGTTTGTGTCCAATATCTTGGGTCTTCCAACAGCACAATGACCCCAAACATACGCCAGAAAGCACCCAGAAATGGATGGCAACAAAGCGCTGGAGAGTTCTCAAGTGGCCAGCAATGCGTCCAGATCTAAATCCCATTGAACACCTGTGGAGAGATCTTAGAATTGCTGTTGGGAAAAGGCGCCCTTCCTATAATAGAAACCTGGAGCAGTTTGCAACATTCCGCTCCGACATTCCGGCTGAGAGGTGCAAGAAGCTTATTGATGGTTATAGGAAGCCACTGATTTCAGTTAGTTTTTCCAAAGGGTGGGCAACCAAATATTAAGTTAAGGGTGCCAATAATTTTGTCCAGCCCTTTTTTGGAGTTTGGTGTGACATTATGTCCAATTTGCTTTTTTTACTCCCTTTTTTGGTTTAGTTCCAATACACACAAAGGGAATAAACATGTGTATAGCAAAACATGTGTTACTGCAATCCTTTTCAGAAATCCTTCCTTTTCTAGAAAAATTTCAGGGGTGCCAACATTTACGGTCATGATTGTATGTGTGGTATGGGCTGGTGTGAGACTGTGCAAAGCATTTGAATGTTTGTGCAAAAATGTTGAGTCAGTTTAAAAAAGTCTAAATGAGTTGCGCAACAATTTAGTGATTTTTTACATCCACTGTGCAAAGATTTGTGACTTTTTAACACAAAAAAATGGTAAAAACCAAAGATATATTTCCCAAGTGTCCCAAAAAGTTCCAGTTAAAGTGAACCATTCTCCAATACATTGCATAAACTGTAATAATCTTTTTATGTATAGCAACTGGATCTCTAGAACAGTCCCCAGTACAAGACCCCTTATGTATCGGTTTTAACTTTCTGGGACATAACGAGACATAAAATGTCAAAATGAGTTATATTTAGGCAGTAGAACATAATTTCTAGTAATAAGCTAAACTGAATAACCTTGGTGTCTCAAATAGGACACAGACCTTGAAATTATTTAGAAATATGTCACGTAAAGTGTAAACTATACAGACGGTGATCATAATAGAGGAGTCTTTCCCTAAAATGTATTGCTGCACAGACAAAACCGCCTACATCTATACAGGGTCCTGCACAGTAACAAGCAAGCAGCCAGAACCTCGGGTTATGCCTTGTAAATCACTATTCTGTTTGATATTCAGAACTAGTTTCCCCTTCTGGACACTATTCCCGCTATATATTAGTCTAAAGCACAGCTTCTGATCTTTGGAAATGTTCTGTCCTTTCTTCAGGGAGCAGAAATTTAGTTCAATGACTTCATCTTCTCCATTTTGCATTCCTGACCTCTTGCTAACATTTTGTATCAATTAAAAGGGATACATGAATGAGAGCCAACAACTTTGGAAGGGATTCTGGTTAGGATTGTATTGGCCAAAGCCAACTCCTTTCATCACTGCAATCCCTTGTTAAGAAAGAGAGAGTCTTAGAAAAAACTAATGAATTGGTCACAGTCAAATCCCTAAAAATATGTTGTCTATTTATGGAAAATGGAGCTGAATTAATAACAGGGTTAAGATGGTTCCCTTATTTCCGAAAGTAACAGGGTTTTTTTTCAACATAATTTGTGGTTGTAAATCCAGGATATATTTAGAAATCATGGATGCTTGATCTCTCTAGTCCATACAGTTCTGCTATTACAGTACATGGTGTTAGCCTATTGAAATGCATACAGACTGTAGGTATAGCACCAACCTGGGGCTACTTTTATTAGAGAATACTTTGCAGTGCTGTGATAGGGATGCTGTATTTGGGATCTCACCCTTGTACTTCTGTACTTCCTAGATTATTTCAATATAAGTTATGTTAATTTGGTAATCGATTAGAGGAGGTTGTTTTTCAGTCTTTGGGGCCGGTTTAAATCTTCCGGCAACTTCACAGCCCCTTGCCCGCTGCTAAAGCGATCAGAATTCTAATTTACCAAAAGTCCTGTAAAGGTATGTCTATGGGACTTCTGGCAAATCTGTATCCTAATCCCTTTAGTCTTGGGCAAGTATTGAGTTACCAAGTTGCTGGGAGATTTAAACAGGTATCCTGCCACCGGACCAACATCAGAGTTATACTTTAAATTGTCAGTATATTCAGGAATATAAACAACATATTAAAGGGTTAAAGTTTTGGAAGCCAAGCACTGATGAATGATTAATTTGGGTGTCTACACAACAGTACAGTCTACTTTTGTGCATTTATTTTCTATTTAACAACCTCCCTTCCTTTGCAGTATAAACACGACCATGTTGTGCTATAGCTCTTGAAGTGTGATCTAATGTATAAAATCAATGTGGAACAGTGACAGACTTTGGATTTTAATACTACCTTCTTGTACATCTAAACCATCTAAATAGCAATTACATTTCTTTGTGCAAATATATGAATGGACAGTACAGAGAGCTTTCTAGTGATCTTTTAACACCTAGGCTAGCAATCAAGACCTATGGTTTCTTGTCACTTACCTGGGCAATGATGTCTCCATTCTCAGCATGAACCTGACAAATTGCCCCCAGACTTCCAAGGAAAGTGAAGATCTCATAAAGCTGAAACATACACAGAATGTCAGCTTTGGAAACTGAAAATGTTCGTGTGTCTTACAAAAAAGCTGAAGTTTTGGCGATTGTATGACAGCTATGATGCTATTACAAGAATAAACAACATATAACAGAGACAACACAGGTCCTTTATTATTGGTTACGACTTGTAAACATGTAGTAATTCTCCAGAGCATAGTCTTATTTTCAACAGACCACAAAGTAAAATATAAAGAAGGTTCATTTCATTGGATTCTTGCTCAAAGAGGAAGGAAATATAATAGAATTTACCTCGGTGTTAGACATCTGATACAAATCTTTATAGGCCATGTAAACCATGAAAGAGTTAACACCTAGGAATAAAAAAAAGAAGCAAAGATGGAAACATAGTGTCAGATTTTTCCTGTATAATAGCTGGGGACATGTGGAATGGAAGGACTTGGCTGGAGAAGTTAAACATGTAAGGAGAAGGCTTGTTTGGCATTGCTACCAAGTATTTCACTATACAGCTAGAGCAACACAGAAGGTCGTCACAATATCCCAGGCAAAAGTCACTAGGGCGCTAATAAACCCAAAATCGCAATGTCCTCTTTAAAAGACTGCTTAAAATAACACAATCATGGCAGAGCATATAAGTCATTATCACCTCTTTAGAAGAATTATGGGCTTGGAAGCGGGAAGCCTGGGCACAGTGACAAGGGAAAACACAGGTTCATTCACTTGCAGCAGACTGGTACTGCAAGCGAGAAGCTTAACCTATTATTAAAGACTCTGTACAAGCAACGTATATGATGACAGACCCGATGACAGGGAATAAGTGCCACTTATATTAGAGGAGCAATGTCTAGACTTATAATCAGGACAAAATAACCCCCCCTAGCAATGCTAGCAACAAAGTCCGAACTATACAGAAAGAAGGGATAAAGAGAAATATTTAAATTTAAAAAAATAATTGTTAAAATCCTAATTTTGAGATATTGGTATAGACCTACAAAGCCTCAAAAATAACATTTTGACCTGATTTGATGCAGATTTTGACTCCCTCATTAAAATCCACAAGAAATCTGCAGCACAGCCACAACATAAACTGACACGTTACAGACTTAGGGTACGTTCACACGTGCGGATTTACAGCGTATTTTACGCTACAAATCTGCTGGTGAAGGCCCGCTCTATACTGCCTTTACATGTGCCTGCTTGTAGCGGCAATACGCCTCTACCACCAGACACACTGCGATGTGCGAGTCGCAGTATACTTGCACATCGTGGGAGCTCTCTGCCTAGCTCAGAGCAGGGAGAGCGGCCGCGATGTGCGAATAAGCCGCGCACATCACTGCACTGTGTCTGCTCGTAGTGGCGTATTGCCGCTACCAGCAGGCACATATGAAGCCAGCATACAGCAGGGCCTTCACCAGCGGATCCGCAGCTAAACACGCTGCAAAAATCCGCCTGTGAGAACGTACCCTAAAAATCCGCACCATGGGTCACTTTAGGTGCAGATTCGTTTGATGATTTTTCACCTCCGCATAAGATTTATTAAAAGCTCATTAACATAGCTGGTACTTTAACAACAATAATAATTAATAATATGAATAATTCTAAGGCAAAGGGTTAAAATATTTGATAAATATTTGGACTGTAAAAAAATTATATAAGAGACTTCATGAGGGTTTGAATGGATGCACGAAAAAAATTACGGGAGGTCTCCTGTAGGATTAGACAGTTTGTCTAGCTTGAATAAAAACTTTAGAGGTCATTTTATTGTGGATATGTAGAGCATTGCCAGACAACCCCACTGAAAACACTGTGGCTGATCTATCATTAGCAACCACTATCACACACTACACAACTTTTCAGCTAAAATCTGGATGGGCACTGCTTTTACATCAAAGGGAGCCTGACAGCAATCACATCATCTATGACTGATACACCTTGTCTTGTGTCTACTGTAATAACAAAGACTGCGGGAGATTGTAGGGATTGTTACATCTAACTCCAGTGCTGGATCGACTCTTCTCATTACAGTTCTATACTTTCCTCCATGTTGCTGTGCGGCTTATGAGTGTCTGCTATAGAGATACAGATTTTCTGCAGATCCGCAGTGTATGAGAGACATCACATCAGCTGGTCTCCATCCACTAATTGAGGGACAACTAAAAATTTTAAATAAAAGTCTGCAGAGGGCGAAACTGATGAAAACTTGCATATACAAGTTTTATAATGACCAGAAATAGTGTAACTCCAGAAAACATATCCCAAAAAAGTGCTTGAAACCATGGCTTGGCTTCAAGAAAACAATTTTATAGAATTAAATCTGTGTCTCTGTCTCATTTAAACATATTTTGGAGGATTTTTGTTTTTTCATGCACATTTTGGTCTTTGTGATTGGCTTATACAGATTGTTTCCCCGATTTATGTAATTGTAATAAATATTTTAATAAGAAAATGCCTCATTTGCAACTTTCACAGTAAGAAAAATAACATGGCAGAACCTTTTTGCTTCACAAGGGTTTCCACTTCTTGTCTCACACTGTCGTTCCAGTGGGTGATATCTACATGTAGGGAATAGTCACAGCATGCCTTTCCATCGGCCCACTCTCTCCACTTCTCAAAAGCTTCAGTGATACTAGACTCTGGCTCCGGAATCACATGGTCAACTAAGAACAAAATAGAAAAAATGAGAAACACCTTTGGTATTAGTGACTGGCCTACATTTGGCATACAGTGGGGGAGATTTATCAAAGGATTTAGACTGGTTTTTCCTGTCTAAATTGGTCGCACAGAAAGTCGCAGTCTAAATATGTATTTTCTGCGACTTTTGCTGTAGAGGATTTTTAGAACATGATGCATGCAAGTCTATTTTAGACAGAAAATGCATTGGTGCTAAATTTATCAAGTGCAACTTTTGTGCGACAAGTCGCATCTGCCCAAAATACGCTGAAATGACAGACCATGTTGGAGCAGGTCTAAATGCAGTTTAAGCTGTAGACCCTGAAGTCTGAGCACAGAATTTATCAATGGCTGTGAGACCTTTGATAAATTAGGAACACAATAGACAGGAGACTACCACATACGCTGGTCTATAAGCATACCCAGAATAGACTTGATGTCCCCCAGTGACTTTAGCACTAATGGTATTCGGTCTCTACTGTATATCATTCTGCTGGTGGTTAGGGCAGCAAAAACCATGATGACATTCTCTTTAATACAAAGAAAATTGAGTCACTTGCCACCCATCCCAATGCACGTTTCAGCAACATTCTTCGTTCACCAAAACATGCGTTGAGGCGGCGTCACTCCCATAATCCATAATAACACTTGTTATTGTATAACTATATCTACTAGCAGTTAAAGTGTGGGATGTTACCTCCTTTTTTATTTTTAATTTTTTTATATTCATGACATAAATTTTATATATATTTTTAAATAGCCTGAAAACGTGACTCCAATTTTCGAGTTTTTGCTGTATATAGTTTTGGAATGGAGAGTGTGTAACGGAGATATAAGAGTGCAGATCCCCTCTTATATATGTGTGCAGTCTATAGATGTCATAGCAGATAGCTCAATACTCAATAGCTCAGGAAACACTGAAAATTAGAGGTGGGACCTGCAGAGAACACACTTGAGAGTCTATCCTGAAAAACAAAACAAGAAGTGACCTACGTATCATGGTGGTTCCTCCTGCAATGGCAGCTTTGGTCCCTTGGAAAAAATCATCTACTGTTGTCATTCCTCTGTAGGGCATCTGTAAGTGGGTGTGCACATCAATTCCTCCAGGTATTACCATCTTCCCATTTGCTTCTATGGTTTTTACACCTCCTGGCACTATCAGGTTGTCTCCAATCTGCCTATAAAAAAAAAGTTACATAAGCTTTTTTAAGTAGTCAACCTAAAAGAAGCAATATAGGCTGAAGCAAAACAAATTAAATTAAAAATGATTCTATCGTAAAATAGAAAAAAAACACAAGTATGCCTTTTCAGGGAAAAGTTTACATGACATTTCTAATATTAGCTAAAAAGAAGAGAATATGTTCTGTCAGAAACAAATGATACTGTTAAAATGGAGAAGTTCAGCAGGCCTCCAACAAGTTTCACAATAAATGGCCTCTAGAGAAGCTTAAACCAATTTGGCCCTGTTTAGAAACTTCTGTTACAGAAAAACAGACAAAACGCCAAGCAAAATGCCTGTGTTTTGGAAAACAGGTTAGGAATACAAAGACAAGTCTGTCTTGCCTACAGTCAAGCATGGTGGAGGGATTGTCATGGTCTGGGTGCACATGAGTGCTGCTGGCACTAAGGAGCTACAGTTCATTGAGGAACCATGAATTCCAACATGTACTGTGACATACTGAAGGACAGCATAATCCCCTTCCTTCAGAGACTGGGCTACAGGGCAGTATTCCAAAATGATAATGACCCCAAACACACCTCCAAGACAACCTTTGCCTTGCAAAAGAAGCTGAGGGTAAAAGGTGATGGACTCTCTAAGCATGTCTTAAACCCTATTGAATATCTCTGGGGCATCCTCAAACAGAAGGTGGGTATAGTCACTTTTCTTGCCAAGGTTTAGACATTAAAGGGGTACTCCACCCCTAGACATCTTATCCCCCCCTCTCGCAATCAGACATCTTATCCCCTATCCTTGATATAAGGACGTAGTACCCCTTTAATGGCTGTATGTTGAGTTATTGTGAAGGGACACACAATTTTGCACTTTTTTTTTTTTTTTTTTTTAACGGCGTTTACCATGTGGGATCATTTACATTATAGTTTTATAGTAAACATCATTACGGATGTGGCAATACCTATTGTGTATATGATGTGTGTTTTTGATCTTTTTAATGATAATACACAGCTTTTATTGGGATAGGGGCATTTTTTTTTTTTTTTTTACACTTCACACTTTTATTGAAGAACTTTTTATTTATTTACACTTTTTACAGGTTATACTATGCTGCATACACTTGTACTGTACGATCAGCTGCACACAGTACAGCTGTGCGATCCAGTCTGTGGCTGGATCTCACAGGCTTCCGTAGCAGGCATATAGGAGGTCATGATCTGACCTCCTGCTGCTATAGCAACCAACGGCGACCCGCGATTGTATCGCGGTGCCGCCGTTGGTGAACAGGGTAAGCGCGCTCCCCCTGTCAACACCATAGATCAGGATTGATCACGGCATCTATGGGGTTAATGCTGCTGGGACCGGCAAGATCGCGGCCCCGGCAGCTGCGGTGGGACTCTGGCTGTGATTGGTCTCCGCAGATCACCTGCGCTGCCCGCGGCAGTGCAGGAGATCGCTAGGCTGTATACATACGTCCCAGTGCGCGAACGTGTCGGGTGCTGGGATGCTGGGATGTATGCATACATCCGATAGTGGGAAGGGGTTAAATTGATATAATAATGAAGATTTATACATTTTTGTACTTGCATTGATAAAGTAAGCAAATATATTACAATTTTCAGAAAGATAACATTTGAGAATTAATTGAGAAAGATGGCAAAAAAGCTGCAGACATTGGTGGTGTCCGTAAAGACACAAACAGCCCAGAAAAAGCAACACTGATGGCAACAATTATTCCTTACTTATTTATCTTTTTAAAGAGAGCCTGTCATCAGTTTTATGCTGCTCAAACCACAGGCAGCATAAAACTGGTACAGGCAGCTGGATGCCGCAACACTATGAATTACTCAGATACGATTGGGCATTTCAGAGAAATCATAGTTAAAAAATTCTGCCGGGGCCCAGGTAAGTAGTCACAGGGAGAAGTCTCTGCAGTTGCCTGAGTGACATGTCTCTCCCTATCTGAGGCTTAGCTCAGACTGGATTAATCAGATAACTGCTACTATACAGCGAGGGCACTAGTATGGGTACAGTGATTTATTTTCAATTGTGTTAGGATTGACCATCAACTATACAGTGTAGGCACTAGTATGGTCATGGTGATTTATTTTTCACTGTGTTGGGATTGTGCATCTACAATACAGCGTAAACACTAGTATGAGTATGATGATTTATCTTTCACTGTGTTGGGATTGGCCACCAATTATACAGTGTAAACACTAGTATGATTATGGTGATTCATTTTTCACTGTGTTAGGATAGTATGTCTACAATACAGTAAAGGCACTATTATGGGTATGGTGATTTATTTATCCCTGTGTTAGGATTGTATGTCTACTATACATGCCCAGATATTGAGGCTCAGTGCTAGCCTGGGAGAGGCATATTCATAGTGTAAGGTCTGTCCCAAATGAGGTCACCTTATTGTGGTGGAATGGTACACACTATTTGGCCAAATGGTAAGCTAGGAACCTCTATTTTCCACCAAGTAAAATATGTCATATTTTAAATATAAAATGAAACAAAAATGTAGCCAGCACCTAGCCCAATACACGGGTGCACGCTGCAAAAGAAAATGGCAGCAGCACACTTGGTCAACAAAATGGAGGCTCTTAGCGCACTTTTTGATCAAAACGTGTCCTCCATCCAAATATAGCTTAGCACTAGCAGTTTGCTGCTGTTATCCTCTTGTTTGTATTTGTAGTTCAGCCGCAGCAGCATGCACCTGTATACTTATTTCCTATTTACAATAGCTGTGTATTAGGATGTGCTGACCAATTATTGCTTTTTATGTTACTATACAGTGTAGGCACTAGTATGAGTATGATGATTTATCTTTCACTGTGCTAGGATTGTACATCTACTATACATTGCAGGCACTAGTATGGGTATGGTGATTTATTTTTTACTGTGTTGGGATTGTTTGTTTGCTATGCAGTGTAAGCACCGGCATGGGTACCGTAATTTATTTTCTATTGTGCTGGTGCATTTTAAATAAAAGAACTGCAGTAACTCGAGACCTTTCAGTAACAAAACAAAGCCCATGGGCTTCTCTACAGCGGATGTAAACTTCAGCTCCAGCTTAGCAGATTCTAAAGATGTGCAGCTGTTCATCTGTCTTTGGCTGTTAGGACCTTGTGATCCTACTCCCATCATACAGGTCTCATTACAGATGCAAGTTATTTTTTAAATGTCGATTTAAAAGGGAGACACATTCCTTAATTCTAATACAGAGATCAACATATATGTTGTAAATAAACTGTATATTACACATGAATATTGATAGTTGATTTAATTGCCTCAAATATCAGGACATTATAGTTAAAGGAGGTTGTCCTAAGATCTTTTTTATGTGACTGTATCACCTATATAACTCCTTAGGATGATGGTCCATGGGCAGGATACTTGTTTAAATCTTCTGGCAACTTCATAAGAATTGTTCGAGACAATGAGCAGGATACCGATTTGCCAGTAGTCCCGTGGAAGTCTATGATACAGCAATTCTGTATCCTGATCACTGTAGTCTCAGAAAAGTCTCGGGCTATGCTATAAAGTTAACAAGTATCCAGCCACCAGACCATCGTCTGAGTTATGCTTTTAACTTAAACATTTCTGATGACACATTTCCTTAGAAAATTTTTCATAGCGGCTATGCTGATCAAAATTAAAAAAAAAAAAGCAGTACTCCCCTACTATGCCTTGCCCAGGGCCGGATCATCATTGGCGCTCATGGAGCACCTGCTCCGGGCCCCGTGCCCGCAGGGGGCCCCGTCACATTCGGGACACCCCTGCTGCTCAGTAGCGGATCGGGGCCCCCCAATAGCCCAGCCGCGGCCACTTTAAAACAGTGACCAGCGGCGGCTCCTGTGGGCCCGCCCCGGACTCCTTCTGCTTTTTCTATATGTCATATTTCCTTACCTGGCCGCGCTCGGCAGGCTCAGCTGATGCGTTGGGTCATGTGGTCACGTCTCCTGCGGCTCCTCTGCACAGCGTCAGGGGCGTCACTCATCATTTCCTGCATTTCCGGCACAGTTTTCTTCATTACACCCCAGCGCTGCAGGAAATGACGAGTGACGTCCCTGACGCTGTGCAGAGGAGCCGCAGGATACGTCACTCGTCACAGCCCACATGACCCGACGCATCACCTGAGCCTGCCGAGCGTGGCCAGGTAAGGAAATATGAAAAATAGAAAAAGGAGGAAGAGGGGGGAGCAATGATGGGGGTAATGATTGGCAGGGGGGGGAATGATGAGCGGGGGGGGGGGGGGGGAATGATGAGCAGGGGGGGTTAATGATGAGCGGGGGGGCTTAATGATGAGCAGGGGGGTTAATGATGAGCAGGGGGGTTAATGATGAGCGGGGGGGCGTAATGATGAGCAGGGGGGTTAATGATGAGCAGGGGGGGAACTGGGGGTGGGGTTGGTGGAGAAAAGTGTAGTTGAGAAGGACCAGGAGAGCATGGGGGGCTGAAGTGAGGTTGTTTGGGGGGGGGGGGGGGTGAGGTAAGGTAAGTGTGGGTTTGGTAAAGGGGGCAGAGGAGTGTGAAGGGGACTGAGGGGGGGTAGGGGGTGCAGAAAAGTGGGGATAAGATGTCTAGGGGTGGAGTACCCCTTTAAGGACCAGGGGAGAACTAAGGCTAAGTTTCCAGAGAAGGCAAAAGAACAAGAAAAAATGCCAAAAAATTACCATCACACAGGATAAAGCAGTAGAAGTTTTTCTATGTTTTTGCAGGTAAAAAAAAGGGGGAAACCTAGCCTTAGGGGTCTCTGGGAGCAGGAGTCTGGAGGAGGACTTAGGAGTCTGGGGGGGCAGAGGGGTCTGGGGGAATTAGGGCTCGTCCACACTACACTTCCGCCAGCAGAATTTTGCTTGTTTTCAATGGGATGCTGCTGCTCTGTGCACACTATGGAAGACACAGTGTGTGGTAGTATTATTTTTAGAGGGCATGATGTTTGGCAGTATAATATACAGAGTACACAGGGTTTGGCAGTATAATATACAGGGTGCACAGGGTTTGGCAGTATTATATTTAGGGAGCACAGTCTCTTGTAGGGTTATAATGATTGTTGTCTTTATACAGAGGATGAGGAGCGGCTGGCAAAGTGAGGAACCAATGATGTCCAGGCCTCAAACTTTACAGAGGAAGATGGAGCTGGAAGAAGACATGGCGTCTGGACCAGATGAAGAAGACATGGCGTTTGGACCAGATGAAGAAGAAAAGGAAAGACAACAGAGAAGACGTCTCCTGTGAGTCATTTTATGTTTGTGTATTCTCCTGACTGTCCCATTAGATCTCTCGTCTGTACCCCAATTTGAGGCTCCAGCTGTTACAAAACTACAACTCCTATAATGCCTGAAGCTCTCCAGACATAATGGGTGTTGTAGTTTTGCAACAGCTGGAAAGAGTGACTTGAACTGAAGTGATTTTAGAACATGCAGCCATTTTATTTTAACGGGGGCCTGACTCCTGTGACACCCACCAAAAAAAAAAAAAAAAGGGGGACATAGTCTAATATACCCAGGCCTATTTTTGGTCTCAGTCTGTTCCTTACTTGACAGTCTGTTCCTTACTTGAGAGGTCTCAGTGGAAGGGGGACTATCGGAGGGGGGGGGGTTCTGGGGGGGGGGGGGGGGCATCATAATGAAGTGCTCCATCTTCCAGGCAGTCTTAATCTGGCCCTTGCCAATGCCATTTTGATGGCATCCTGTCCATACTTCTCACAACTTTCTGGTCTCCTCTTGACACAAGATAGTGCCCGGTCAGCCATCCACTGCCTGAGGTGTGTCACTTGCGGTCAATGACTGGCAGAGTGAGCACTTCCTTGTACTGAGATGTCACCATGAAGTGGTGAATTGTGGGGACTAGATACTATCAGAATGTGGCAGCGGTGGATTGTGGCAAGTAAGTACTGCTTATTTTTACATGAATAGTCCTTTGATTTCAACAAGCACTATTAATATTTTAGTCATCTGGAGCGCCTTCTAACAAAAAAAAAAAAAAGTGTTCTACACAGCAGACAACCCATTTAAGCTTCTTTTGTGATTGTCAGGGTATCCATGTACAAATTAACAGCTCATGGTGATGCTAAACTCATAGGGTCCTTTCATCAGTTGATATCAACTGGCTTATTACTTTGACTATATGTTTCTGCTTCCTTTGTTTATATACAGTCATGGCCGTAAATGTTGGCACCCCTGAAATTTTTCATGAAAATTAAGTATTTCTCACAGAAAAGGATTGCAGTAACACATGTTTTGCTATACACATGTTAATCCCCTTTGGAACTTAACCAAAAAAGGGAGGAAAAAAAAGCAAATTGGACATAATGTCACACCAAACACCAAAAATGGGCTGGACAAAATTATTGGCACCAATAAGATGGCTTCAAGCATGTGATGCTCCTTGGGGCAAGTAACAGGTGTGGTGCATCAGTGTCAGCGCGAACTATCCGTCAACATTTAAATGAAATGAAAGCTTTGGCAGGAGACCCAGAAGGACCCCACTGCTGACACAGAGACATAAAAAAGCAAGACTACATTTTGCCAAAATGAACTTAAGTCAGCTAAAATCCTTCTGGGAAAACGTCTTGTGGACAGATGAAACCAAAATAAAGCACATCGTTCTAGTGTTTACTGAAAATGGAATGAGGCCTACAAAGAAAAGAACACGGTACCAACATGAAATATGGTGGAGGTTCAATGATGTTTTGGGGTTGTTTTGCTGCATCTGGCACTGGGTGCCTTGAATGTGTGCAAAGTTCCATGAAATCTGAGGATTACCAACAGATTTTGGGTCACACTGTACAGCCCAATGTCAGAAAGATGGGTTTGCATCCGAGATCTTGGGTCTTCCAGCAGCACAATGACCCCAAACATATGTCAAAAAGCACCCAGAAATGGGTCGCAAAAAAGCACTGGAGAGTTCTGAAGTGGCCAGCAATGAGTCCAGATCTAAATCCCATTGAACACCTGTGGAGAGATCTTAAAATTGCTGTTGGGAAAAGGCACCCTTCCAATAAGAGAGACCTGGAGCAGTTTGCAAAGGAAGAGTGGTCCGACATTCCGGCTGAGCGGTGTAAGAAGCTTATTAATGGTTATAGGAAGCGACTGATTTTAGTTATTTTTTCCAAAGGGTGTGCAACCAAATATAAAGTTAAGGGTGCCAATAATTTTGTCCAGACCATTTTTGGAGTTTGGCGTGACATTATGTCCAATTTGCTTTTTTTTCCTCCCTTTTGGTTTAGTTCCAATACACACAAAGGGAATAAACATGTGTTACTGCAATCCTTTTCTGTGAGAAATACTTAATTTTCTTGAAACATTTCAGGGGTGCCAACATTTACACCCATGACTGTAAATAAATGTTATTTTAAGGTATCTACCATTCATTTGGCTATCCTGGGCAATAGTTACTAAACTTTTATACTTTATTTTGGGATAAAAACGATATCAACTTGTTTTTAAGTGACCCTGCATATGATGCTTTTAAGACATAATATATATATGGCATTGCTGAAGGTATCCTGCTAAAAAACAGATGTCGTCCTCTTTAGGTATTGATTCCATTTGTAAATGTTGGCAGCAGATTTTCCAGGATCCTGTCCAGGGGTGTAACAGTACAGCAATACCGTCTATTTTGTCATTAGTTTAACTGCCAGGAACTAGGCCATTACCCAGTAGCAATAATAAGTTATATCCGTCAAAATAATGCTAAAACTGTGGAAAACATAGGCAAAGTCCATCGTCAAACAAGTTTTTACAGCGTCCCCTTATACCAAAATATATATAAAAAAACAATATAATCTATGTCTAAGCTTTAAAAGGCAAAGCATGATGTTATAAGACTTACTTGATGAGGCCATCTTCCATGTAGATGTCTGCATAGAAAGACTGGTCATCGTTCACTATGCGGCCTCCTTTGATCAGAAGACGATCACTCTAAAAAGAGATAAAAAAAATATGAAGTTTCCAGTTACATGCTATGTGATACTCATGTTGATATATCAGGCTTAATAACAATGCCCACCAGACTGCACACTACTGTCCAGCCATATATTAGTGGTATGGGAAAATGAATGCAAGTAAACAATACAGACAGTCCTTCCGACAATCACATTTTTGATTCTGCCAATTGTAGTCTGACAAGTCAATATACTGTAGGTGGTTACAATCTATTGGAAGAGGCAACTGGTGACATTGCTGGAAGTATCATTACAGCACGACTCAAGGGGAACCTGTCATGCTAAAAAAGAAAGCAGTCTAATCTGGAGGAAGCACATTATAGAGCAGTAGTGGCTGAGAATATTTTATGGGAAGTTTCACGATAACTTTTTATTCAAGTAAATCTCTGCTTATTCTGAACAAAGTAGTCAAGTGGGCAGTCTTACTCAGTGACTAATAGAGCAGGCTACACTAGACCAAACGGCAGGATTGCAAAGCGTTGCATCTTGGTAAATAAACCCTCTTTTCACCAATCTGGTTGTGTCTCCTGGTCCGTCAGCGCCGATCCATTCCTGCTGTTTGGTCCAGCTCTCTTTATATATATATATGCACACTATTTCACAGGTATCAGTCAATAACTGAGTAGGACCTCCCACTTGACTACATTGCTTAAAATCATCAGAGGTTTACATGAACAAATGAAAAGTTATAATATAAACTGTATATCAGTCTGCAAGGCTCCTTCTGCTTTATAAAATGCTGCCTGGGGGTTTTACCATGAACCACTGTGGTTTTGCGATGCAGCTATTAACACCATGGTTTTAAAAGGGTGACATTTTTTTTAAATGTGTTAACCCATTAAAACTGCATCTCAAAGTTGTGACGATTTTATTAGTGACCTTCAAAATGTGATAAAATCGCACAAAAACCGCAGCATGTGAAAACAGCCTTATATGGTGAGAAGAATTTTTTGAAAACTTATTCTAATTTGCAGACTGTGGATAGGGTTACGATTAAAGGGGTACTCCACTGGAAAACATTTTTTTTAAATCAACTGGTGCCAGAATGTTAAACAGATTGAATATTGCTTCTATTAAAAAAATCTTAATCCTTCCATTACTAATCAGCTGCTGTATGATCCACATGAAGTTCTTTTCTTTTTTAATTTAATTTCTGTTTGAACACAGTGCTCTCTGCTGACACCTCTGTCCATGTCAGGAACTGTCCAGAGCAGGATAGGTTTTCTATGGGGATTTGTTCCTACTCTGGACAGTTCCTAAAATGGACAGAGGTGTCAGCAGAGAGCACTGTGGTCAGACAGAAAGGAAATTCAAAAAGAAAAGAACTTCCTGTGGATCATACAGCAGCTGAGTACACTTTAAGTGAATTGACCATACAGCCACAAGCTCAGTAGCAACCGAAGCAGAAATCTAGGGCATTCATATACAGAGAACAATTGTCTCGCTGAAGACTTGCAGGATTCTGAGGGAGAATTCTTATCGTTTTCAGAATTTTACAGATGCTGACAGCAAACCTTTATGGTACCAAATTGTCTACAATGGTGAGCTAGCAAGGGACCTGTAAGCCCCCAGGACCATTCAGTGCAATGCAATTAACATTCAATGGATAAAATGCAGTTCTGTTAGTAGACAAAGAGCACGACATTGGATATACAGTTCAAGTTAATGAGCTCATTCATTGGACAGTGAATAATATTAGTGTTCTCTGACCCTGTTGTACATAAAGGGTCTCATGTATTGGGGCACATATAATACCGTAATCAATGAGAGTCCATGAATCTTTTCTTTTTCTCAGCATAGTTAAGGAAATTACAACTGGACTTGACTCTACACTATGGTAAGATGCCCACTATGCACTTACATTAGACTCTTATTTTAGAAAAGTAAATGTAAGTCTGCATGGTGTAAATAAAATTAAAAGCCGACTGGCGATCCCTAGCACACGAAGAAGGGAGAAACTACTGGACCCGCAGAGAAGATGCTGCTAGAAACTGCAATATGTACTTCAACAATAATTCATATAAAGCTTCTTCAAACGTAGTCATTAGAGTAGCAAAGTGTTTAGTTTTTTTGTGTAAAAATGTTTCTTTTGTGTCCTCATAGGTAATATGAACTTGATGCTTCCTAAAAAGGGTATTCCCATCTCAGAAGGTCATCCCTTATCCACTAGGGTCCACACAGTTCTTGGAATCGGAGTGGGTAAGTGTGTTTGGACCCCCTGTTGAGGTGCACTGCAACACTGAGGGTAGAAGTGTTTGGATATGGGGCTGTTTTTAACTCTAATGGAAAGTGTGCGGTTTACCCATGTATACAGTCAGAGTAGTCTACTATTGGTCTATGCTTACAAGTAGGCCAGAGCCTGACCGCACTGCAAAAGGTGAGTGATCACTGATGGTATCAACAGGCAGTAAGGTTCAGAGGGTGACACGAGGCCTGTGGAGAATTTATGTTTTTAGATGTCCATTTTACGATTTGTGGCCCAGTATCATGTGATATACCTAATGAGGTTGCTTAACCCTTTAAGGGCCAAGCCCATTTTCACCTTAAGAACCAGGCCAATCTTATTTTAGCATTTTCATTTTTCCCTCCTCGCCTTCTAAAAATCGTAACTCTTTTATATTTTCATCCACAGACTAGTATGAGGGCTTGTTTTTTTACCATAAAATGTACGGCGCAAACAAAAAAATACTATATGTGTGGGGAATTTTTATTTTTATTTTTTTTGAAGGTTTCGTTTTCATGCCGGACAATTTACGGTAAAAATTAAGTGGGTTCTTTATTCTGTGGGTCAATATGATTAAAATGATACCCATGATTACCGTATATACTCGAGTATAAGCCGAGTTTTTCAGCACGATTTTTCGTGCTGAAAACACCCCCCTCGGCTTATACTCGAGTGAACTCCCCCACCCGCAGTGGTCTTCAACCTGCGTACCTCCAGAGGTTTCAAAACTACAACTCCCAGCAAGCCCGGGCAGCCATCGGCTGTCCGGGCTTGCTGGGAGTTGTAGTTTTGAAACCTCCGGAGGTCCGCAGGTTGAAGACCACTGCGGCCTTCAACATCATCCAGCCCCCTCTCACCCCCTTTAGTTCTGAGTACTCACCTCCGCTCGGCGCTGGTCCGGTCCTGCAGGGCTGTCCGGTAAGGAGGTGGTCCGGTGAGGAGGTGGTCCGGGCTGCTATCTTCACCGGGGAGGCCTCTTCTAAGCGCTTCGGGCCCGGCCTCAGAATAGTCACGTTGCCTTGACAACGACGCAGATACGTCGTTGTCTAGGCAACGGCTCTATTCCGGGCCGGAAGCGCGGAGAAGAGGCGCCCCCGGTGAAGATAGCAGCCCGGACCACCTCCTCACCGGACGACCTCCTCACCGGACAGCCCTGCAGGACCGGACCAGCGCCGAGCGGAGGTGAGTACTCAGAACTAAAGGGGGTGAGAGGGGGCTGGATGATGTTGAAGGCCGCAGTGGTCTTCAACCTGCGGACCTCCGGAGGTTTCAAAACTACAACTCCCAGCAAGCCCGGACAGCCGATGGCTGCCCGGGCTTGCTGGGAGTTGTAGTTTTGAAACCTCTGGAGGTCCGCATGTTGAAGGCCGCAGTGGTCTTCAACCTGCGGACCTCCGGAGGTTTCAAAACTACAACTCCCAGCAAGCCCGGACAGCCGATGGCTGCCCGGGCTTGCTGGGAGTTGTAGTTTTGAAACCTCTGGAGGTCCGCAGGTTGAAGACCACTGAGGGCGAATGATGAGAAGAGGATGATGAAGGGGGGGGGGGGTGTGGGGATGATGAAGGGGGGTGGGGATGATGAAGGGGGGGGGTGTGGGATGATTACAAGGGGATGATGAAGGGGGGATGTGTGGGATGATGACAAGGGGATGATGAAGGGGGGGATGTGTGGGATGATGACAAGGGGATGATGAAGGGGGGATGTGTGGGATAAGGGGATGTGTGGGATGATGACAAGGGGATGATGAAGGGGGGATGTGTGGGATGATGACAAGGGGATGATGAAGGGGGGATGTGTGGGATAAGGGGATGTGTGGGATGATGACAAGGGGATGATGAAGGGGGGATGTGTGGGATAAGGGGATGTGTGGGATGATGACAAGGGGATGATGAAGGGGGGATGTGTGGGATAAGGGGATGTGTGGGATGATGACAAGGGGATGATGAAGGGGGGATGTGTGGGATAAGGGGATGTGTGGGATGATGACAAGGGGATGATGAAGGGGGGATGTGTGGGATAAGGGGATGTGTGGGATGATGACAAGGGGATGATGAAGGGGGGATGTGTGGGATGATGACAAGGGGATGATGAAGGGGGGGATGTGTGGGATGATAAGGGGATGTGTGGGATGATGACAAGGGGATGATGAAGGGGGGATGTGTGGGATGATGACAAGGGGATGATGAGGATGTTAATGACGGGTCTGGATGATGACAGGGGGGGATGAGGTATTTCCCACCCTAGGCTTATACTCGAGTCAATAACTTTTCCTGGGATTTTGGGTTGAAATTAGGGGTCTCGGCTTATACTCGGGTCGGCTTATACTCGAGTATATACGGTATATTTTTAGGACATTTTTGCACTTGATTTTGTGTCCTTTGGGAGCTTTCCAGTTGTGTAATGTTATTCTAAGAACACTACCCTCCTTCCTGCTCTTCTAGAGGACAGTGATGCTAATTTTAGTTAGTGTTTTGTGATAAAGACTTTTTTTTTTAATATACATTGATATTGTATGATCAAGATCAACTAAATACTAGACTATACCAGAAGCCAGTTTCAAACTTTAGTAGCCCTGAGGAGAACCTCTATGGACTTCAAGAAACAACACAAATGGCAAAGGAAACTAATCTCTAGGTGCACAGGCTACAGGACTCTTGCTCTTTGTCCAGCTTGGATGTATGGTCTCATAACTTACACTCTACAGTAATAGCAGCCCACACTAAGGAAAAGCCATTCTCTGTGACAACAATGGAAGTACAATAACCACAAGTATTGATCTTAGGAGATCTTCCATTATGTCTGTACAGAACTTAGAATACTGGAATATCTCCACAGATACAATGGCCCTGATTTACAAAGAGTGAAGTTTAGGTTTCTTTGTGGGTTTTAATTCCCTACAATGTTTTTCTTCGTTATTTACTAAGGTTCCCCCCCCCCCTTTTTCTTTTTTTTAACACATGCTCTGATTTATAAGGTTTTCCTCAGAAAATCAAATCTACCACATTTTCTGTGGAAACCTTAGTAAATATATTGAGTTTTTGTGAAAATGTCAGGGACACACCCCTCTTCTGGGGACATGCACCCTTTCCTCGATGACCACTCTCCTTTTTCGGGTTTTCTCAGTAAAATGGAGAGCTAGTCGGGGTTTTCTCAATTCTGGCACAAATTCTGGCGCAGACATAATTTCTTGCACAATGCGCCAGAATCTGGCGCACAACCTGACAAGACATGTTGGGTTTGCAATAGCAAATGAGGGCCAATGTAGTAATACAGTGTATGAATCCACTCTCTCATTTTATTAACTGCCTGTTAGAAAACGATTTTGGATGTACAAAGTACATCTGGTACACATTGTGCACTACAGAGGAAGAAGTTCTCCACAGCAAAGACTCAAAGCCTCATGACTCAGAGCTTAGGGAAAAACTGTTTGGATGTAGCCAAAGGATCACATCATTCTCTGAGCAAAATGAAGTCTGTGTACTGAATCCAACCTGTCTTCATAAAGTCTACCTGGCAATGCTGGGGTACATGACTGATGACTTCCTCATTTGGGGTTCACCATAAATAGTCAAGGTTCCCAAAAGATAACAGTGAAAAGTGCTGCTCCTGTCACTTCAACAGCAAGGAAAGCAGGCATATCTGTAAGTAGATAGTCTAATAGGGCCAGGGATCAGCCATCGAACGAGCAAACATTAGTTTGGTGACCACATGCTTTTGACATATTCATAAATCGTTATTCATTGGCTGCACATTGCCCTGTGTAATAGGGGATGTGCAGCCAATAAATGACAGAAGTAAGGGGCGGCATGACTGAACCAGCAATCGTTTGAGGACCTTGTAAGCCTGATACCAAGCAGTGTATTAGGATCAGTATACAAGCGCTGATCAGCGTTCATAGAAGGTGGGGTAGATCTGCGTAATACATTATTGAAGCCATTAGTGTGTGTTTAGAAGAGGGGGAGCAGTCCTCAATTTTCTGCAGGTCACAGGTGTTAATGTCTTTTCTAGGGGCAAAACCAGAATGAATTCTAAAAAGAAGCACAGAGCCATTGTTGTTAGATTATTACTTGAATACGGCAAAGCACCACTTAGACATGGCACATAGGGGGGTTTGCTCTTTTCTCGAACATTTTTTTTTAACTAAAAATAAAGGGGGAAAAATTTTTTTTTTACGTACTTTTGGCTTCGACCAAAGTAAATCCATCAAAAAATCTGCTAAACAATGACCTTTTGCTCTGAACTTACCACAAGGCTGGGAAGTAGTTGAATGTAACCACACGGATCACTGAGGTGCTTACTATGTCAGCCATGAAAAAGTAATACACAGAATACATGCCAAAAAAAAACAAAAGTGTAGAGCTTAGTATGTGAGTCTATAATAGGGGAAGGAGGGGATAGTCTGCAATGTTAGTACTATGTGTGATTTAGAGACATGGATGTATTTAAAATTTTCGTTCTCTTGTAAAATTTTGTTCTGGAATATGGTGAATAACGTATTTTTATAACCTACTTTCTAGGTTATAAAAAGAAGAAGAAAAAATTGATCTATATCTGATAGGGCCAAATACCCTACCTAAATGCTGGCACAGTGACCTATACGGACACTCATTTAACTGGATTCCTTTTGTACACACACAACCCAAAAGCCATTCTGTAGACACGTAGATTCTTTGATCACTCCATATCTTTATCTTTACACCCCCGACATGAAATGGAAAGGTCTAGTTCAGTACATGTGTACTCTGACATTCGTCTGTGGCCATGGAGGCGAGAGATGGGTCTCAGATAATGTTGTTAGCAATGTAGCATACCACTTCCTTTCTGCTTATAAACAAGAACGTCTTTCATTCCCTGCACATGTTCTGACACTATACAGAGCTGGTCATGCTGCAATAAACTTGAAAAACTTAGCTTGTTCTGAGCAACAAACCAAACCTTTGTGCTGGAAATCCACTGAATTTCATTTCAAGTGGGAAGATAGAAGTCAAGGAGATTTCAGTCAATAAAATAAAGACATTTTTAAAGGATTAGTAATAAATATAAACGGCAAGTTAGGTGTGGGGAACTAAGATTTTCTTCCTTTAAGCAAATCTATAGCATAGAACCTGACCAGTCAGGAAAACACATTATACAGTATACAGTGATTCCTTAACTTACAATGGCCTCAACATACAATAGTTTTAACATACAGTGGTCTTTTCAGAACCATTGTAACTTGAAACCAGACTCAACATACAATGCTAAGGACAGTCCAGATCTGTGAAACATGTCAATGGCCGGAAGAAATGACCAATCAGAATGAGCATTCACTCGTAAATCCCCTGTATTACTGAAGTGCATGCACTGAATTCCTGTCTGGTAGCTCCTCCTACAGCACAGGGAGGTATTACATGTCAGGGATGTGGCATTCCTATCGCCCGACGGCATGTCCCGGGCGGGGACAAGTGAATTTTTCAGTTCCTTGACCCTGCTTCGGGCAAGCAGGGCCGGACCTGAAAGCCCCCGACAAGCATGGCGGTGCTCAGAGGGGTTTATGGAGCGGGCTCCTGACTTCTGCCCGCTCCATACTCTGCAGCCCCTGGCTGATTTCAGTAGCTGGGGGCCGCAGTTAATAGTCAGAATGCGTTCGCCGCAGCTGGCTATTAACCCTTTAGCTCGCCGCTGTCAAAGCTGACAGCGGCGTCTAAAGGGACATGTGAATTCTCCCTGGTGGGCTAGTGCAGTGGATCGCCCCTCCCACCCCACAGCGCGATCACGCAGGGTGCGGGCAGGGTAGCCGGTGGGCTTACCTCTGTTTCTCTGGTGTCCGTGGCTCTGTCACTGATAGAGCCCAGCTGTGCTAGGCTCCTTCAATGGATCGCAGAGTGCCCAGATGAATGGAGTTCAATAGAACTCTATTGATCTGTATAAGGAATCTAATGATTCCTCCTAAAAGTCCCCTAAGGGACTAATAAAGTGTAAAAAATAAAAATAATTTTTTTTTAATAAAAGTTTCTAAAATACACACATTAACCCTTTCCATAATAAAAGTATAAATCATCCCCTTTTCCTATATAAAAACATGTAAACATAATAAAAAATAAACATATTTGGGATCGCTGGGTGCGTTATTGTACGAACTATTAAAATATAACATTATGTATCCCGTATGGTAAATGACATTAAATGTAAAAAAAAATACTAAACCCCGGAATTGCAATTTATATAATATCCCAGAAAAAAAAGTTAAAACCGCTTAAAAAGTCAGATCAATACCAAAATGGTACCGATACAAAAAACAGATTATGGCGCAAAAAAAGAGGCCTCATACAGCCTGGTATGCGACAACAAAATTTTACAAAAAGCTACAGGGGTCTGAAAATGGCAATTAAATATTTTTTTTATTTTTAAGTTCTGAATTTTTTTTAAGTAAAACATGACTGAAACTATACAAATCTGGTATTGCTGTAATCAGGCCGGTCTAAAATATCAAAACATGTTAGCTCAACCACAAGGTAAATGGCGTAGAAAAGAAACCACCAAATTTGCTAAATTATCTTTTACTATCACGTCACCAATATTTTTTTTTTTTTTTTCCGTTTCGAAACATATGTTATGGAAAAATTTAAAGGTATCATTATAGTAGTTAGTCATGGCTATTATAGGGCGAGGAGGAAAAAATGTGTAAAAGCGAAAATTGGACGAGTGGATCATCATGAGGGCCAAGTAGATTTTGCCCTGTTATAGTCCTGTTGACAAGTAGTTTTTTATTAAAGTTCCGCACCCCTGCATGTCCTGTGCTACTCTTAACCCATGCCACAGTTAGCTGCTCCTTATGACACCAGGTAAGGGCGGCTCCATATTACTTTTTTAGGACATTGCGTGTACTGTACAGGACCCTGAAGAAGCTCCTGTCCTCTACATAGACAGTGATTTACAGCTCCCAGCAGATCTTTCTTATTTTTATATGTAAGGACTTGCTTTATATGGATTAGTTATCTACTTATTTTTGTTTAATCCTCCCTTCTTCCTATTTTTGGATGACATTTTGGTGGCTTAAGAACCAAATACCAGGTTTCCATAGAGTTATGGTCTCAACAATGGTCTCAACATACAATGGTCATCCTGGAACCAATTAATATTGTAACTTGAGGGACCACTGTAAAAGGTTAAAAACTATTCTAGTAGGTTACATAGTTAAGACTTTTTGAAGTCAACAGCTATCTAGGCATAATGGAAGTTGTAGTTTTGCAACAGCTAGAAGAGCCACTGGTTAGAGACCACTGATTAAGATAGTTATATACCGTATACGGAAGTGCTGTGCAAAGAACAATGGCAGGGCCGAACTTATAGTTACCACTGGGCCTAAAGAACTGTGCAACACGTAACAGGATATAGAGATGTAGCCAGCATCATCTTGATCCCTGGTATATTAAGATTTCGAAATGCACTCCTGAAGTTGAGATAACGTGTAACACAAACATAATTTTAATATTACTCCTCAATTAATAGAACCAGAGGCACTATAAAAAATAACAGTAATAGTAACAAAATAATAATCTTCAGTCCAATAGGATATGCCAACACAACACATTGCTAAGTATAGTTAACCCATTCAAGATAATCATCGGTACATCCATATGCATCAAATTCTCCAATGGTTTCCCATGTAGAAACTATATCAAAACTGTGCAACTATATTGGCCTGGAGTGTGGTATAATTCTGAGCTCAATGAATGCCCTGCTTGGCTGAACATGGCACTTTCATATATGACCACCATATTTCTGGGCAATTGGCATACTAATCAAACCTATCCGCAAGCAGACCAGAAAAATATGATAATTACAGTCTTCAATTATTTCTTGGGCCAAGCTATGACACGTTATGCCCGAAGAAAGATCCTGTCTAAAGTGGGCCATAAATATTATACATGTTCATACATGACTGATGGTTATAAAGTAGTGGTTATAGTTTTGAATCAACAGGGAAGCCACATGTTGGAGACTATTGTTATAAAGCATGTCTGGGATTCCATTAGTTTAGCTACCGTATATACTCGAGTATAAGCCGAGTTTTTCAGATGAATACACCGATTTTTCGTGCTGAATACACCCCCCTCGGCTTATACTCGAGTGAACTCTCCACCCGCAGTGGTCTTCAACCTGCGGACCTCCAGAGGTTTCAAAACTACAACTCCCAGCAAGCGCGGGCAGCCATCGGCTGTCCGGGCTTGCTGGGAGTTGTAGTTTTGAAACCTCTGGAGGTCCGCAGGTTGAAGACCACTGCGGCCTTCGACATCATCCAGCCCCCTCTCACCCCCTTTAGTTCTGTACAGTACTCGCCTCCGCTCGGCGCTGGTCCGGTGCTGCAGGACTGTCCGGTGGGGAGGTCGTCCGGTGGGATAGTGGTTCCGGGCTGCAATCTTCACCGGGGAGGCCTCTTCTCCGCGCTTCGGGCCCGGCCCCAGAATAGTCACGTTGCCTTGACGACGACACAGAGGTACGTTCATTAACAACGTCCTTCTGCGTCATCGTCAAGACAACGCCTCTATTCTGGGCCCGAAGCGCGGAGAAGAGGCGCCCCCGGTGAAGATAGCAGCCCGGAACCACTATCCCACCGGACGACCTCCCCACCGGACAGTCCTGCAGCACCGGACCAGCACCGAGCGGAGGCGAGTACTGTACAGAACTAAAGGGGGTGAGAGGGGGCTGGATGATGTCAAAGGCCGCAGTGGTCTTCAACCTGCGGACCTCCAGAGGTTTCAAAACTACAACTCCCAGCAAGCCCGGACAGCCGATGGCTGCCAGGGCTTGCTGGGAGTTGTAGTTTTGAAACCTCTGGAGGTCCGCAGGTTGAAGACCACTGAGGGCGGATAGTTCACAAGAGGATGATGACAAGAGGATGATGACAAGGGGATGATGAAGGGGGGTGGGGATGATGACAAGGGGATGATGAAGGGGGGTGGGGATGATGACAAGGGCATGATGACAAGGGGATGATGAAGGGGGTGTGTGGGATGATGACAGGGGGATGATGAAGGGGGTGTGGGATGATGACAAGGGATGATGAAGGGGGGTGGGGATGATGACAAGGGGATGATGAAGGGGGGTGGGGATGATGACAAGGGCATGATGACAAGGGGATGATGAAGGGGGTGTGTGGGATGATGACAAGGGGATGATGAAGGGGGTGTGGGATGATGACAAGGGATGATGAAGGGGGGTGGGAATGATGACAAGGGGATGATGAAGGGGGGTGGGGATGATGACAAGGGGATGATGATAAGGGCATGATGAAGGGGGGGTGTGGGATAATGACAAGGGGATGATGACAAGGGGATGATGAAGGGGGGTGTGGGATGATGACAAGGGGATGATGACAAGGGGATGATGACAGGGTGATGATGATGAGGGTCTGGATGATGACAGGGGGGGGATGATGTATTTCCCACCCTAGGCTTATACTCGAGTCAATAACTTTTCCTGGGATTTTGGGGTGAAATTAGGGGCCTCGGCTTATATTCGGGTCGGCTTATACTCGAGTATATACGGTATGTGTATATTTTCTTAGATAATATATTTCCTACTCTACTGTGTTTCTACATGCACAATAATGGGTCATTTGCAGACACTTACTTGCACTACTAAAAATTTCTGTTGTGTTTTCAGTTTCATACTATATTTTAGAGGGCTGTGAAATAGATTACAGCAATACTACGCACACTGAGGGTACTTAGCTGACAGACAGCTACAGACTAACATACAATTAGAAGATAAATGTACGTGATGTAGGCAGCTTCTTTCATAAACCATTATGTTTAAGTTGAGGGGGTTCCATAATGGCCCCCTGTACTATTAGTGGCAGCCAAAGACCACATCAAGCAGAGCGCTATAGCTTGGAGAATTTCCTGTGTCAACTGGAAGCAACCACCAGCTGACTACACATTGAGTCATGTAATTCTTCATTTTCCAAGGCTTAGAAACTGTACAGAGGCTACAATAAAATATCTGGGGTTCTCCAAGTATATGGAGGTAAATGCAAACTGAGGTGGACATCCCTTTTGACTTTTTAAGCATTGGGAGTGGTGTCCTGTATTTTCTCATAGAACAGGCACTTCATACATAAGCTGTTTAGCTGATTATAGAAGCCCGATCATGGAATGACAGTAATCCAGGCCTGAATCATCTTTTCCATCACATAATTTTGTTACCAGCAATAAACCTAGTTGACAAATGACTGCAAGTGTACAGAACATGCTGTGTGTGAACAAAAATGTAACATGAGGATGCTGGGTCTCAATACAAAATCTGTAATGGGGCCCCCAAATATACTGCACAAATAATAGGGGTTTCCTAATATGGAGATGAGTAACTTTATGGGCCCCTCAGATGTCTGGGCACAGGTGCAACCGCACCCGCTGCACCGCCTGTAGTTCCAACACAGCATAGGAAATATGAACACCCATAACATTCAATCATAATATATATTTTGTTTTTTTCAAGGAAGAAAGTTGATTGGTTCCCATGGGTAAGGGCCCCTTTTACACGGGCTAATACACTATGTAAACCAACTAATACAAGACTCCACTATGGTGTGGGACAGGCCTTTTGTGGCTATTATTATCCAGCTGCTCTATTACACAGAGATGTGTGGCCAATGGAAGATGATATTTAAGCAGGGCAAAACAAAGCGATAAAACTGTTGATCTATGGCCCTAATACACAGGGCTATATCTGTCTGTTCATCATATAGCGCTGTATAATAGGGCCATTGTACATTAACTCAATATTATTGAATTTTACTGTGAGATGATAACATTGAGCAAATAAGAAAATAAAATGTAAATAGGAAGGGCATTCTTGGATGAGGAGGAGGAGAGGGGAAAAAAAGCAGAGATGGCGCAATATAGTGCAGTTAATCCTAATTTTCTGGGGTCAGATAGTGGTTACAAAATAGGAAAAATGCTCACCAATGGGTGTTGTGCAGGCAGGCACAACCCTGGCGATCGCACGTGTCAGGTAGCAGTATGCAGTGTCGGGAGGCTGCCGTCCAATGGTCCCGCTGTCCCAGTGGTGAAGAGACAGGAGGAAACAGCTGGTACTGGGATAACCTGGCGAGGCTACCGCAGTATTCCGGCAGAAAATTCAGATTCCGGCTGAAGGCGCACACCCGAGAGTAGTGATCAAAAGCAGGCTTTATTAAGTATAACAACTTGCAGTGCACATGGCCAATGGAAGATGATATTTAAGCAGGGCAAAACAAAGCGATAAAACAGTTGATCTCTGGCCCTAATACACTGGGCTATATCTGTCTGTTCGTCCAATAATAGCGCTGTATAATAGGGCCATTGTACTTTTACTCAAGCAATATTATTCAATTTTACTGTGAGATAACGAGTCATTGAGCAAATAAGAAGATAAAATGTAAATAGGAAGGACATTCTTGGATAAGGAGCCTATTTGATTTATGAAGAGGTTCACAACTATGAAACTTGAAATCCTTTTACTCTATTGCTTCATCTCTGGGTGATAATATTATACAGTACATAGCTGAACGGGTATCCTGACCATAGACATTTATGGCAGAGCCATGTCTATTCTCTGAGGTGCCTCCACCTTTCAGGAGAACAGGAAGCCTGATCTACATTAGAAGCCAGAGCGGGAGCAGTAGCCACAATAGAGAAGAGGGGGCACGGCTCTCATAATGGGGACGTGATCTGTCCTCAAGACAGGGTTTGATAAATCTCCTCCTATAGCTCTGATTTATCAAACTGTGTAAGGCTGGGTTCATACCACGTTTTTAGCAATAATGGACCGTATCCGGCTGGAGGTAGCTGAGGGGGGACTCCGGTCAGCTCATTGAAATCCCTAAGAGAGGGAGAAACGGAAAAAAAGAGTGATTTCCCCACAGCAATCAATCAGCTAACAAGCTCTGGTAAAGTAAAAGCTGAGCTGTGATTGGCTGCTCTGGAAAAATAACTATTATTTTTTTCTCTCACACAGTTGATAAATCTGGGCCATTTTTTTTATATCTTTCCATGGCAAGAGTTTGCTCCCCAATGTGGTTAATTTATCAAACACACATGCTGGGTTTCTTTTTTTCTCATTTTCATGCACAAATCTGTGACCTTTTTTCCTCTTTATACCGCTCCCCATTTAAAAAACATTTTTAAAGGCAGTTGAGCAAAGAATTTTGTGGTATTATGGATTTCGCATACTTTACTTCAAAAATTAACAAAAATTATGTCAGAACTCTATTTTAGTTTGTAGTTGCCAATGTATGGAAGTATTGTAGAGAGTGAATGGAGCGCTTGGCCTTACGCACATGTTAAGCTCTAATCATTCGGGGGACAGTGGAGTCCTCCTGTGGATAGGGGATATGTTTTATAAACAAGAATACCCCTTTAACACTATAATCTTTAAACTTTTCAAACCACCTAGTTGTATCCTATATACTACTGAACCACAGCGAATATGACAGTGTGGAATCAGATACTGGGCTTCAACAATTTTTAGTGAAGTTAAAATGTTGATACACATTTCTATTTTTATGGCTGTTATCTCACAAATACAGATGTCTGTACACAGGCGCAGTAATGTAATACCCATCTAAAAATAAAGCTCAATAAGTGGGGACAGGCAAGGACATCGCTTAGAAATGAAAGAACCTCAGATTTATTCTTGTGATCTGGAAAATTAGTTAAAAAAAAGGAGAATGCATTATTGGTGGTGAATTTTACCAGTCACTTCTGAGGACAGCAACACATAGAGGGGGAGATTTATCAAAACCTTTGCAGATGAAAATTTACCCAGTTGCCCATAGCAACCAATCAGATTGCTTCTCTTATTTTGCAGAGGCCTTGTTAGAAATTAAAGAAGCGAGTTGATTGGTTGCTATGGGCAACTGGGAAACTTTTCCTCTGCAAAGGTTTTGATAAATCTATCCCATACTGTGTATTGTGACAAATACCATTTGTACATTCAATGGCCAATGGGAAAGATGCCATAAAACCCCTGTGATCACACCCATGGCCCTAAAAAAAAAATGATGTCCCGTACATAGAAGGAAGTAACCAGGCACTGCAAGTGTAGATTCAAATTGATAAATCACTTAAACAGCCAAATATGGTAATAGTAGCGGTCAGTACACAGGTCACCTTGGTGCTCAATGTCAATAATAGTTCAGTAATACACAAAAAGATAAAGACGAGTAAACTCACCAAAGCTGACGTCTGTAAAGCAATGGCTTATTGGAATATGCTTAAGCAAACATCACATGTCCATGCTGACACGCTAACAGGGAGGTGAGGGAGAGTGGAGCAGGTGCGGGGACAAGGCTACGTCCGTTTCACGTCAAATAACTCTTCTTCCGACCTCAACTTCACCTTACTCTAGGTACATTTAAATACCGTCGGGCAATTTCCCATGCAAAAATTGTTCTTTTTGCAAACATAATCTTGCAAAATCTTCATTCAGATAGGGGAAAAAACTCTTTATGTGAAACAGTTCATTACTTGCCACAGCACTTTGGTTGTGTATGGTATGATATGCCCTTGTGGCTTTTATTATATTGGAAAAACGAAACGCTATCTACTTAAATGTTTTAGAGAACATTTGTACTCAATAAAAACCAGCAAAGGTGCTAATCGCTTTATCCTGCATATGAAAGAAGTACATGACGCAGACCCATCATGTCTGAAATTTGCAGGTATAGAAGAGGCTTGAGAATATAAGTGCTGTATCAGTTGACGTTCATTTACTCCAACAGATATACAAACGGATCAGCAGATGCCATGCACTGGGTCCATTAGGACTAAACGAACAAAATGATTTAAGCGCCTTTTTATGAATTGCTAGATTGTACCTTGTTCTATGTATTTATATAAATATGTTTTTATGTTCCTTTTACTTACCTGATTTGTTGGTGTTAGTAGTCCCCTCCCCTATACACCTCTGACACACAGGTATTTAGATGTATGTAGAGTAAGGTGAAGTTGAGGCCGGAAGAAAAGTTAACGGACGTGAAACTGTTAGCGTGTCAGCATGGACTTGTATGTTTGCTTAAGCATATTCCAATAAACCACTGCTTTACAGACATCAGCTTTGGTGAGCTGGCTTGTCTTTATCTTGATCTTTTTGCATACCACAGCATCAATGCCTTCCTCTTGCAGGTCTAGCATTGTCTTGCATTAGGAGGAACCCAGGGTCAACCACACCAGCATATGGTCTCACAAGGAGTCTGAGGATCTCATCTTGGTACCTAACAGCAGTCAGGCTACCTCTGGCAAGCACATGGAGGGCACATGGAGGGCCCCCCAAAGAAATGCCACACCATTACTGACCCACCACCTAACCGATCATGCTGGAGGATGTTGCAGGCAGCAGAACGTTCTCCATGGCGTCTCCAGACTCTGTCACATGTGCTCAGTGTGAACCTGCTTTCATCTGTGAAGAGAACAGGGCGCCAGTGGTGAATTTGCCAATCTTGTTGTTCTCTGTCAAATGCAAAACATTCTGCACGGTGTTGGGCTGCAAGCACAACCCCCACCTGTGGACGTCAGGCCCTCATACCACCCTCATGGAGTCTGTTTCTGACTGTTTGAGTGGACACATGCACATTTGTGGCCTGCTGGAGGTCATTTTGCAGGGCTCTGGCAGTGCTCCTCCTTGCACAAAGGCGGAGGTAGCGGTCCTGCTGCTGGGTTGTTGCCCTCCTACAGCCGCCTCCACGTACTGGCCTGTCTCCTGGTAGCACCTCCATGCTCTGGACACTACGCTGACAGACACAGAAAAACCTTCTTGCCACAGCTCACATTGATGTGCCATCCTGAATGAGCTGCACTACCTGAGCCACTTGTGTGGGCTGCAGAACCACTCCTTTATTGGAGGGTGTCTTGCTAATCGCCTATAATTTGCACCTGTTGTCTGTTCCATTTGCACAACAGAATGTGAAATTGATTGTCAATCTGTGTTGCTTTTTGAGTGGACAGTGTGATTTCACAGAAGTGTGATTGACTTATTGTTACATAGGTGTTTATTTAAAGTCCTGCATCCTCAATGGGTCTCATATATAAAATGTATTGTAGACTGAGGAGCAAATGTCCATAGGAACCAGACTCCCGCCTTCAAACATTCCCAGTGTAGAATGGGACATTAGGAAATTATTTGATATTATTATAAACAACTGGTATGTTTTGTCTACCACAGAAAATTCAGCCCAACACAGTCTGACTTACATATAAAAACTTTTTATATGTTTTACATCTTGGCAAAACAATAGTTTTTATAATATACTTCTTTAAAAAAAATTCTGATTTTATTAAAGAAAACTGCATTTGAAAATCCCACCACTAAGGGTCCCCATACCCCCTGTGACACTGATTAGTTCCACAGCAGCATAAGTGTGTACAATGGCCATGGACACGAGATGGCTGATTGACAAGGCTACTAGAGGAACACAGTCTACTGCAACACTGCTTTCACTAAACATGTGTACATGCTAGGATTAGGTAACATAACAGGTTTTCTTTAACAATTTCTTCCTATCTGTGCAGCGGGCATCGTAACAATGTGCACAAAATAGTGAACACAAAACATGACTTACTGTAACTACACCTTTATCTGCTCCAAAGAGCTAGATCATACAAAGATAGAATGGGTAATTCTTCCACCTTTAGGCTATATTTTTATGCACACTGTTGTTTTCAAAGGAAATATGTTCCACAGTTGTGAATTGCAGTGCCCATTTTTGGGAACATGCATTTGCAATATGCCAGAATAAGTGACCTGTCATTTATGCCAAGCATATCAAGCCACCAATTTATCTTATTGAATTTGCGCCATGACTGCTAGTAACATATATGACAGAAATCTGAGGCTACTCTGTATTTGTTACATATTACACTGCATATTATAACCTGTGAAGATAGATATATAAGCACACTACTATAATAATAAATTATTTATTATCATTATTATTGACTAATAATTGCAGTCACTAACAATTTATCTATACTAGGAATTCGGCACTCTTGTGGGTCTAATTCTCACATAACCATTAGGTAAAATGTAGCTATAGCCATATACCTGTTGTCTTATAATACATTGCTGTCCACCATATATTCTTCTAATGAATTACACTTTCATCCCAAGACTTATGTAGTTACCATTTATAAAGAATGAGTCACACAATCTTAATGAGTAACTTATGAAGTAAAAGCTGCATATGGGGCCCCACCCTACCACATCTTCTCAAAAGCATCTTTGTGCTAAAAGACATGGACTGTTGTCTAGAGATGATGCCACGGACCTATCTTCAGCTAAAATACAACTGTGACCTTAAATACGATTGTGTTTAGGATCCATGCCTCCCAACACTTTTAACCCACAATGTGTATTAAATAAGTTATATGTATATTCTTGAAAGACTCGGCTTGTGGTCCTTTGTTATCACAGACTTCATACATATGATGCAGAGGGCTTAAGAATTCTATAGGGAATAATAGACCTGCCTTGTCAACCAAACATGATAATGCCACACCACCCAACCCCCTTCATAGTAATGAGCCCCATCCACATTGATCAGGAGCCCTTCCCCCATGGTACAGACATTCCCCTTCCATTCACACACACAGGTCTATCCCTAAAGGCAATAGGTTCACCTGCCTAGCAACAGCCCCTGTATCAAAACAACAGCGGCAGAAATGAAGGAGCAAATGACATTGTAAAGTATTACCGTATTTTTCGTCCTATAGGACGCACCGGCGTATAAGACGCACCCAATTTTTAGGGGCAAAATCTAAAAAAATAAAGATTTTGAACCCAATAGTGGTCTTCAACCTGCGGACCTCCAGATGTTGCAAAACTACAACTCCCAGCATGCCCGGACAGCCAACGGCTGTCCGGGCATGCTGGGAGTTGTAGTTTTGCAACATCTGGAGGTCCGCAGATTGAAGACCACTGCATAGGAGGTAATACTCACGTGTCCCCGCCGCTCCGGACCCGTCGCCGCTGCCCTGGATGTCGCTCCATCGCTGTCACCGTGTCCCCGTCGCTCTGGAACGTCTCTGCTGCCGGCCGGGTATCCTCGCTCTCCATCGCCGTCATCACGTCGTTACGCACGCCGACGCACGTATGCGACGACGTGATGACGAGGAAGGAGAGCGCCGGCCATACAGGGGATCCCTGAACAGAGAAGACACCAAGGAGGCATGTAAGGTCCCTCCCGGTGTCCTGTAAGCACTAACCCGGCTATTTAGTCGGGCTGTTTGGGACCGCCGCTGTGAAATCGCGGTGGTCCCGAACAGCCGGGTTAGTGTCACTTTCCCTTTAGACGCGGCGGTCAGCTTTGATCACCGCGTCTGAAGGGTTAATACAGGGCATCACCGCGATCGGTGATGCCCTGTATTAGCCGCGGGTCCCGGCCGTTGATGGCCGCAGGGCCTGCCGCGATAGGGGTGTATTCGCCATATAAGACGCACCAACTTTTTCCCCCCAGTTTTGGGGAAGAAAAAGTGCGAAAAATACGGTAATTCATTACCAAAAATAGAGCAAATAAATAGCACTCTACCATCGTCAACCATGCCATAGACCAGAGGTCCACAATTCAAACCTCAAGGCCCACCAGCAGCTCAGGATTAAAACTTTTTTCTGTCCTATTCCAACAGAGTAACTGAAAAAACATGGAATGTTTGGTGGGCCTTGAGGACTGGGTTGGGGACTACAGCCATAGACAATGAATAGGGCTGCAGTGCACATGCTTGACCGTCTCTTCATTCAGACCCAAGCTTTGGGAATCCCGCTCTCAAGATCATGGAGGGTCCCAGTGGTTGGACTCTCTCACAATCATATACCTATCCTCTACTCTGTGTACAGGTCAATTGTGGCACAACTCATTTAAAGGGGTATTCTCATGTGAAACATTTAGGGAATATCCACAGAATATCGAGAACAAGATCTGATCAGACAGGATATGGTTAGGATGTTGAAAACAGCTAAGAGGTTTTACACCATTTAGATTACTACCAAGGAGGTTAATAGAAGCTATCTAAACAATGTAGCACAGTGGGAGTAAAATATTCTGCATGAACTTGCCTGTATGGCATCCAAACCACCTATGGCCACCGTAAGCAGGCCAGACCGGACTGAGGGGGTCCTTGCTCCAAAGCTAAGCATGAGTGCTAGAGGTGGGACCCTCATGTGTCAAACATTTATGCCATTGCCTAAATGTTTCAGATGGGAATACCCCTTTAAGGTATCAGCTTATTTCTGATCATTTTGACATAATGAGGGCACAGAATGTCTAGGACCTGTCACCTCTCCTTACAATCTGCAGCGTATCTCTTAGAAATCGGTATGGTGCTGTTCCTATTAAATAAATTGACAACTTGTGTTACCAGTTTAGACAATGCCATTGGCATAAGCCCAACTGGCAAAGGGGAACTGCAATGTCCAATTTATTTATTCATTTCTAGGAGAAATAATACAATACAGAACCTGATGTCTTCTAATTTAATGGAGAATCTAAGTACTTAATAAAACAGGCATATATCGAGTTCTGACAGATCCTTCTTAAAAGCTTTAATATGTTTTATCACATGATATCCAGGCAAAACATGGTTAAGTCTTCCGGTTATTATTAGGCAGCACTAGAAAAAATCCGTAATTTTTTAAGGAGCACTTCCAAGGACAGCAGTATATAGGCCAACATTTATCATTGCCTTTACACATTTCTGCTGATTTTGAGTTGCAATCCACTGATTTTGGCAATACACAGGATATGGAAGGGTTTTATGAACTGCGCCATTTCTTTTTAAAATGAGCAAAAAAGATGCAAAGCCAATGAAAAGTCTCTAAAACTACACTGGGCCAGACTTAGCTTAGCTTTTTGGTGTATGTGAAGAAAGAAATTTCAGAAAATGTGACCTGCACAAAATGTATCAAATGCTCTGTGACCATTTCATAAATCTGGTGCTCCTACACATTACCAGCACACAAAAAAGGGGTAGAAAAATGCTTCACTTACACCTACAATGATAAATGCCGGCCATACTGTGTACCATATTTGCTATGGATATATTAAATAAACACTGATACGCTACACATACACATGTGAGATGTGCAGGAGGAACGTCTAGCCAGGCAGACATTCATTTTCTAGGGTGTGGTCTGTATGAAAAGCAGGAGTCCCTTAGCAGCAAAGGATTCTCTGGTTTAAAATGAACGGAACAGACCCCGCTCCTGGGAGACCAGCCCAAGGGACTGGGTGTGGTATTGTCCTTTACCAACAACTGATCTGTTTTACATACTGAAATGTGAATCTGGAATAGCCTAAATGTAAAGCTGTCTATAGATGCAACAAGGACCAAGCATAGAATCAACTGTTAACCATCATTGCTATGCCGATGGGACAAACTCTTTAACCCTTTAATGACCATAAAATAGTGTTGTAAATGACAATTTAGAAATTTTGCATACCAAATTTTTAGCTGTGACTTTTTCCTGATAAATCTAAAAAAAGTTTAGCGATTTTTTTTGCTTTAATTTATTGATTGTAGTTTAATGTTAATTTCTTTTTTCATGTTTTAATTATGCAACTTTAAAGTAAAATATAGTAAAAATTGGTTTCCTAATTTTTTTCATTTATTTTGATATATGGGGCGGTGTGTGTGTTTTATATATATATATATATATATATGTATATGTATATATATTTTTTTTACCTTTGTATATTTTTTTTGACATTGTTGCTCAGATTTATCAATAGGCCTAAAACCAAAATGGTCTGGTTTTGCACAAATCAATTAAGCCTATCCTGTTGTGGTTTTAGGCTGATTGATAAATCTGGGTCTTTTGTAAACATTCAGGGGGAGATTTATCAAAACCTGTCCAGATGAAATGTTGCTCAGTTGTCCATAGAAACCAATATGATTGCTTCTTTCATTTTGAACAAGGCCTCCAAAAAAATGAAAGAAGCGATCTGATTGGTTGATATGGGCAACTGGACACCTTTTCCTCTGCGCTGGTGTTATAAATCTCCCCCTCAGACTTTATTTTACCTCCTACCATTTTGAACTTATCTATTGGGCCAGTTTCAAACAGATAAATTACCACCAAGGCCTGACCGCAGGACTGATGACTCTTGCAGTCAGGTCTGTATAGAAAAATGTGTCCGTAATAAGAACTTGTAAACTAGAGCAGTTCCAGTTGGGCTATGTTCACACAATGGAAAACTACAATTCCCAGCATGCCCGGAAAGACTTTGCCATGCTGGGAGCTGTAGTTTTTTAACAGCTCGAGGCACCAAGTTTGAGAAACACTGGGGTAGGGAGTATAACAACTGGGAGCAAGGAAAGGTAATATATTTTCGCCCCCCACCTCTGCAGAGTAACATAAAAAAATGCATAGAAATCTCTTAAAATTGGTGTGGCAAAACTTAAGCCACCTTCGGCAGTGACGGTGCGAGTGCCTGGCCTTACTGCAAAAAGTCTTTGTTTAGACATATATGGTATAAATGCAGAAGATAAATGTGAATAATTAGAATTGGATCAATTTGCACAATGGGTGTTTGGGCCAAGCGCCATATGTATATCATTATACAGTCAGTACACAGGACAATCCTAAAAATCACTGAATATGCGCAACATTACAATGAATAAAAAAATAAAAAAAGCCATGTGCTCTATGGTCGCCATATCTTCTACGTCCCCACCCTTTTCTTAAAAGAAGTGGAGGGCAAAATGCCTACATACTCAAAATATGATACTGACAGACCTTACATGGCTGTTGCCTAGCAACACCAACGATTTGCATGAACAACACGTTCATATACTACATGCATGCTTCTTTTTTTTTGTGTCAAATCTTAAAAAGTAAAGCATGTAACATATCCACTTGCTTCTCCTTACATATAACTAAATGCTCGTGCCAGAAATGCCACCTGTATGCCAAACATTTTTTTCAATGATGGAAAATCCCCAAGGTATTTGAATCGCTGCAGGATATGATTTTATAACTACTAGGAGAAATAAATTATCCAAAAAAAGTAGTGTACTAATTTTGCAACCCCCTTACCCCTACCCCTTACAAAATGCCATTGTTTTAACATAAGCAGGCATCATCATCCAGTGTGCTGAGTTTTCATTTCTAGGACAAGATGGATGCAGCTGAGGATATCCTGTACATCCCCCCTTCCCCCCACCCCTGATGCTTTGTACTTATTCTGCACTTGTTAGGCATACAAGAATGCAGTGGATCAACAAAATACTGCAGCGACAGAGACTTGTTCTGGATCACTGCACCTGCCTGCTTGCCTCTCTAGACCTCCACATGCCCAGCAAACCACACAGGCTTGGTGCCAGCAGTCACCGGGCTGCTCATACTGGTTTGCATGCCACATCTCTTCAGAAGTGCATTCCATAGAAATCCTTTGTTATCACTTCTCGGATGGATTCAGCTTCATGTCTTTTACTAGTCTTCCTGCATGAAGATGGTTCAGCCCATAGAGAGTGTGAATAAAAATATTATAACATTGTAGCGCGTTAAATCAAAACAAACTATTTAGTATCAATATTGACAAATAAATACTAAACATTTGTGGCAATATTTGGGGATGCCTGTCAGCCCAATATTCCTTTTGTCTGACTGGTAAAGATGGAGTAGCTGCTACCTATTCCACTCCCAGTGCATCCCCCACCCATCACCCCACGAAAGGTCTAATTAAATTCAGCACAGACAAAGCCCAGCTGCACATCTACCATCTGACAATGAAGGGCCGGCCTGCTCCCGAACACAAGGAGGCCGATGACTGTCTGCAGAGCATTGCATTGCACCTGCGACAAATGGCCGCAATTTCTAGAGATCTTGAGAAGATGGAGGTAGACACATACACATGGCTGCGCAGCCACGCATGACACACTTGGCAATTCGCAAATAAAAAATTCTGCCATTTTATTTTTTTTTTGCACAGATTTAGAACTAAGAGCAAAATATTTTTATAGACTTAATAGATTACAGGGGTCCCAACTCTATCCCGTCCTTAAATCTGACTGGATCATGACAGTGAAATTCACAGGACAGCAATGTCATTATATATCGGACATCTGTCACTGTTATATATGGAGTAAAATAAATAGTAATAGTAAATCAAGATAGATGAGTCTATTCAGGGTACATTTGGGTGGTGCAGTAAGGACCACCCCCTAACCAGGGTGTCATCCCTTCCCTTTAATATAAGAAATCACTACTATGTAATGTAATCTGCAGAATCTATAAAATGTACACAATATGCATGTGGTGCTGGTCTACCCTAACACCCAGGCATAGTTTTGGTGAATAATACTATACACTGATATAGATGCATCCACCTGCCACAGAGGCTATGCCAGATTATTGTATGATCAAGCAGTTCACTGATCCTAGTACAGTCAGGTCAATTTCACCTTCTTAGGATAATCCTGGACACTGAGGGACTATTAAAATAAAGTGGCCATGACAGGAGCTGTTCCACAATGCAGACAATAAATCCCCTGTATGATTTGACGCTGCACACCCTGGCCCCATCACCATCAGCAGCCCCTCTACAGTCATCCCTCCAGACATGACAGCTAAGAATATACAAGAGATGCATTGACTCACTGTTATCCTAGGAATGTTCTTCTTGCCCTGGTAAGACATGATGCTCTCTCCAGCAGGTTTCTCTGCAGCCTGCTCCCTTTCAGTCTGTTCTACAGCAGATCAGGTACAGGGATTTTGTTTTGTTATTTTTTTTTCTTAGCTGCCTTAGACAATAGTAAATCCCTTTTTGCAATGCCAGCTGGGACTCTGAAAGGAGAGAAGGAGCAGCTCCGGACTCCTCCCTCACTAGTACTTGCTGGGCAGTGGCCTCACCCACTTCTCTGCATCTGCGCTGCACGTCTTTGGACAGCAGGGGGCACTCGATACACTGCAGATTTCATCACCAAATCAAAAAACTAGAAAGCATTTTTCTTCTGTGTGGAATCTTTTCAGGAAACCAACCCAGGGATGGTGTGATGTCTGGAAGAAATAATCCCCAGTGTGGCTGGTGTAATCTTAATATTAAGAGAATGAAGCCATGATAATCTGATCTGTATTATTATGTATCAATGTGACTATTATTGTGACTTTGGAACAATATCAGCGTCATTCTGTGTATTAATAACCCATGTTATGTCATTTGGACTATGTTCACACACTATTCTGTTTACACACAGTTTATATAGTATATTTTGAAATATAAAACAGACACTTTGTTATCCCCCCCCCTGAAAATTTGAACAAATCCAATTCCAATTGGACATTGCTTAATAGTTCACCTGTAGGTTATTTTTATTACTATAGCTTTAAAGCAGTGTTTCCCAACCAGGGTGCCTCCAGCTGTTGCAAAACTACAGCTTCCAGCATGCCCGGACAGCCTTTGGCTGTCCGGGCATGTTGAGAGTTGTAGTTTTGCAACAGCTGGAGGCACACTGGTTGAGAAACACTGCTTTAGGGTGCATTCACACTGAGGAATAGGAGAGGAATCTTCGCGTAAAAAATTCCGTCGCGGAATTAGATTTTTTTTCGTGCAAAATTTGCGCAAATATAGAGGAAACAGTTTTTTTTTTTTTTTGCTGGACTACAACCACCAATTGGAATTTCCCTTTTAATAATTTTTTTTGTGCAGAATTTCCATGTGAATTTCGCGCAAATTGCATGTGGAAACGATTTCAAGCTGAATTTTATTTGCCATTGACTTAATGGACTTCTGCTCGCATATTCCACAAGCAAATTTAAGCCCTTTTTTTTTTTTTTATCAACTGGTGCCAGAAAGTTAAATAGATTTGTAAATTACTTCTATTAAAAAATCTTAATCCTTCCTGTACTTATTAGCTGCTGAATACTACATCACGAGCACAGTGCTCTCTGCTGACATCTCCATTTTAGGAACTGTCCAGAACAGCATATGTTTGCTATGGGGATTTCCTTTTACTCTGGACAGTTCCTAAAGTGGACAGAGATGTCAGCAGAGAGCACTGTGATCATGATGTCAGCAGAGAGCTCTGTGTTTCAAACAGAAAAGAATTTCCACTGTAGTATTCAGCAGCTAATAAGTACAGGAAGGATTAAGATTTTTTAATGGAAGTCATTTACTAATCTTTATAACTTTCTGGCACCAGTTGATTTAAAAAAAAAGTTTTTTTACCAGAGTACCCCTTTAATTCTAAGCGGAAATTTCAAGAGGAATTACTCGAGTAAATGACTCAGTGTGAACGCATTAGAGAGAAAGAAAAAGTGCATGGTACTGATTTTGGACTTATACCAGTGTTTTACTTTAAAAAATATTTTTACTTTTTCACCCTTTTTTCAGTAGGTTAAAGGGGTTCTCCGATGCTTAGACACCTTATCCCCTATCCAAAGGATAGGGGATAAGATGCCTGATCGCGGGAGTCCCGCTGCTGGGGACCCCCGGGATCATGCACGCTGACCCCGTTTGTAATCAGTCCCCGAAGCATGTTCGCTCCGGGTCTGATTACCGACGACCACAAGGCCGGCGATGTGTGACGTCACTCCTCCGCCCCATGTGACGTCACGCTCCGCCCCTCAAGGCAAGCCTATGGGAGGGGGCGTGATAGCTGTCACGCCCCCTCCCGTAGGCTTGCATTGAGGGGCGGAGCGTGATGTCACGCGGAGGCGTGACGTCACGCGCCGCAGGCCTTGTGGTCGTCGGTAATCAGACCTGGAGCGAACACGCTCCGGTGACTGATTACAAACAGGGTGCCGCGTGCAAGATCCCGGGGGTCCCCAGCTTCGGGACTCCCGCGATCAGGCATCTTATCCCCTATCCTTTGGATAGGGGATAAGATGTCTAAGCACCGGAGAACCCTTTTAAAGGAGTACTCTAGTGCAGAGTATTCCTGCTCCGCCCTGCCCGGGCTGAAAAATAAATGAAAATGAACCATCACTCACCTCCCTGGGTTCCCGCGGAGCGTCACTACAGCTGAGCGGTCCTCCGGTGAATCTCCTTCATACTTCCGGGTGTAACAAAGCGTCACATGGCGCTCAGCCTATCGCCGGCCGAGGCTGAACATCGCGGCGGCCAGCGATAGGCTGAGCGCCATGTGACGCTTCGTTACACCCGGAAGTATAAAGAAGATGGACCGGAGGACCGATCAGCTGTAGTGACGCTCCGCGGGAACCAAGGGAGGTGAGTGATGGTTCATTTTCATTTATTTTGCAGCCCGGGCAGGACGGAGCAGGAGTATTCTGCACTAAAGTACTCCTTTAAGGCTGGATTCACACCTGGATGAATTTATTAACAGCAAAAATGCTAGCACAGTTTTTTTTTGCGCAATGACTTGTGCCAAAACTATTATCTAATTTTGTGCTATTTTTATGTTGTCTGTAGTGGCTATGACATTTTTCTTGTGCGCTTCAGGGGGTGTGGTTAGCAGATGTACTGGTTGGTAAGCTGAACTTATCACTTAATAAAAAATAATTTGTACTACAGTGACCAGCTGACATATGAGTGTGTGTAAGCATAGCACCCTTTTTTGCAATATCCATAGCACCCTATTATGCATTATGTGTAAATACAGTCCTAGGCTATGCCAACACAGCATAAAATTAAACCGTATATTTAATTTTATGCTTGCATATTTGGATCAATACGCAGCCGAATTTTACGCTGTGTGAATATAGTATCAGGCTAAAGTCCCACCACATTTCGGAGGGTGTTTACTATTACCATTTTTTCATGCCAATCTTAAAGGGGTATTATAGGCCAAAACTTTTTTTTATATATCAACTGGCTCCGGAAAGTTAAACAGATTAGTAAATTACTTCTATTAAAAATCTTAATCCTTCCAATAGTTATTAGCTTCTGAAGTTGAGTTGTTGTTTTCTGTCTAACTGCTCTCTGATGACTCACGTCCCGGGAGCTGTGCAGTTCCTATGGGGATATTCTCCCATCATGCACAGCTCCCGGGACGTGACATCATCATTGAGCAGTTAGACAGAAAACTTCAGAAGCTAATAACTATTGGAAGGATTAAGATTTTTTAATAGAAGTAATTTACAAATCTGTTTAACTTTCCGGAGCCAGTTGATATATATATAAAAAAAGGTTTTGCCTTAAGCTAAACTATATTGAAGAAAGATACAACACATTAAATAAGGCTAAGTTCACATTGCCGTTGTGCTCCATCCCATTCTGCTCTTTTTTTTGTGCCGAACGTTCCCCAAAACAGGTTATAGAGCAAATTACTCCACCAGGTCACCACAGGTCCCTGACAGATTCCATTGACTTGAATGGGGTACGTCGGGGGCCACAGTTTAGTGGAGGGAGAAAAAAAGTGCATCCACAATTTTTTCTCTCTGCGAAATTCACAATGTTTTGACAGAATTGCAGACGGAGCTCCATTTAGTGGAGCTCAACATCAATGTGAAAGACCATAGGTGCACACTTCTTAATATATTTGTAACATCTATGTCTGTCGTGTGCCCTAGGCTGAAATCTATTCTAATTAAGGAGCTGGCATAGATTTTTGGCACTCCTGGCAGAAACCGACCTGATCTGAGAAGTCGAGATCCACAACAAATATGCAGTAAAATGTGCATTTTTTCCCCCCCCGAAGGATAGGGGATAAGTGTCTGATAGTGGGGGTCCGACCGCTAGGACCCCCGCAATCTCCTGGCGAGAGCTGGATACACAGCATTTAGATATCTTCGACTCTCTCTAGGTATATGTGGAGGGGGCGTGTCGGCTGCCGCTTCGTGCAGGGGTCAACACATTCCATTCCTGTGGACTGCTGGGGTGCTGTGTAGGAGATCACGGGGGTCCCAGAGGTAAGATCCCTCCACTCCCACCCCCTGCAATCAGAAACTTATAAGCTGTCTTGCATGATAGTTCTCTATTAATACATATTTTTTAAACTGTGTATAAGACTGGGTTCAACTGTTTTTGTGTCTGTTTTACTGGTTTCCATTTCAATTCGCTGCATACTAAAGTGTAGTTGACATCATACAAAAAAAAAAGAAGCGTATACATTCTAATTCTTTATTGTATAGTGTAAGTCAATGGGTAATGAATTCTGCTATATAGCATATGGCAGAATCAGTTTTGGGCTGTATTCAAAGGTACAGTATCCTGTGCATATTTGATGCACAGGATTTGAAGCTGCAGAGTAAAATGTAAACTAAATGACTAAACACAGCTTCAAATCTGCAGCTTTAATTCCTGTGTATCAAATATGTGCAAGATACTGTACATGTGAATAGACCCTTAAGCATCCAATAACATATACATTTTAAACAAAACATTCATGCTAAATGTAAATACAATTAATGTAAGCATAAAAGCACTAGTAGAAATGAACATGCATTTATTAAATATATAGAACAATAAATAAAACTAAAATTAAATCCATACTTCCAAGGGGTTAGGTATCCCAGTAAAATATAGCACTAAAGTAATATGTGCTTTTATAGTGAATGTAATACATAGCTTGAACCACTATAATGGTTTGAATAAGATTTTATACCACAACAAAAAATTTCAGAAGCAAATCTTTAGCAAAATCTGCATAAAACTATAGAAATTGGGAGAAAAATGATGTGGTTTGTTGTAGATTAAATTTATATACTGCATATTAAAAATTCCAACCATAGGAGAATTTTTATTTTTTAACTGTCATTTTTATTGAAATTTTTTAAAATAAGAACAAATATAAAGACAGCAACACAATATTGCAACGGGTCCATAAGGCCCCGCATTGCCAAACAGAACATACAAGTGAGTCATAAAATGCAGCATCAAAAAAGACAGGAATAAACTCAAATGAGCAAAATCAATAATTGGGCACAAGGTAAATCAGTAACGCTATCCAGCAGAGCAGATTGGGCAGGAAACAGCATCCAACAAACAAGAGAAGGGGAGGGAGAAAGCCTAAAGACAAATCCAATGGGCAACATACAAGGTGGGGGGAGGGGGGGGGGGGCGCTAAAAGACAAAGAACAAAACAAAAAATGGAAAAGGGGGAAGGAGGAAAAGATAGGAGAAAGAAGCCTATCAGAACAGAGTCATGGTGGCTGTCGATAAAAGAAGCGATCCCACGGTTCCCATACCGAAAGAAATGGGGATAGTATTATTCAAATAGGCCGTAAGCGAGAGAACAAATCTCTCGTATACGTGCCAGTAGGTCAGCCTTAGATGGAGGAAGAGTCCGCTTCCAACATTTAGCAATAAGAACTATGTGCATGAAAAGTTTAAAGGGGTACTCCGGTGAAAACCTTTTTTCTTTTAAATCAACTGGCTCCGGAAAGTTAAACATATTTGTAAATTACTTCTATTAAAAAATCTTAATCCTTCCTGTACTTATTAGCTGCTGAATACTACAGAGGAAATTCTTTTCTTTTTGGAATGCTCTCTGATGACATCACGAGCACAGTGCTCTCTGCTGACGTTATTATAATAATAAAAAGTCTTTATTTATTGTTCTTAGTGGGATTTGAACCCGAGGCCCCAGTGCTGCAAGGCAGCAGAGCTAACCACTAAGCCACCATGCTGCCCTTAGCATACATCTGCTATGCATGGTTACTAACATGGACAGAGATGTCAGCAGAGAGCAGTGTGCTCGTGATATCATCAGTGTTCCAAAAAGAAAGGAATTTCCTCTGTAGCATTTAGCAGCTAATAAGTACTGGAAGGATTAAGATTTTTTAATAGAAGTAATTTACAAATATGTTTAACTTTCTGTTACCAGTTGATTTAAAAGAAAAAAGGTTTTCACCGGAGTACCCCTTTAAATGGCTTGGGGAACGTGGTCTGCATGTGGAGCTGAGCAGAAGTGCTGCTGTTGAGCTCCTGCTTACCCTGGGATTTCTCCTGAAATACTTCCCCCTGACCCTCGGTTTCGCTTACCGGAGGGTGCTTCCGGACTCGGGGGATTCTGGTGACTCCATAGGTGCGGCTTGTGACCCTGCTCTGGTAGTGGCGGCGGGTCTTGCCACGCAAGAGGACCGGGCTGCTGTGGAGAGTGAGCAGAGGTAGTCCTGGGATGTGGGTGGCCTCTGCAGCAGAGCAGCGAGGCTCGGAGGTGAAGCTGTGGTGCCCTGGGGTGTCCTGGTGGTCCCTGAAGTCCCGGGAGCCCCCCCAGTGTTTCCAGACTCGTGGCCCGCCATGACAGGTTTTCGTGGGTGGGGCCTAAGCATGGGCCTGGTCGCCTGGGTAACCCCGCTCTATGTGCTGCTGGAGTGGGACCTCTGGGCTGCCCTTAACACAGGGTGGCTGAAGACTGGCACCTTATCCAACTGGGTCTGTGAGTACCTGCACCATATTGTTATACCTCTGACCCTGGGACTGAGCATCAATATACCTCTTCAGGACTGGCTGGGAATTGTAGTGGGCTGCAGGTTGGCACACTGGCTTTGCTGCTGCTCTTTCACTCTATCTGTGATGGACTGTATTCCTGTTCTGCAAGTGGTCTGCTGCCCTCCGAAGTCTCAATACTGCTGCCACCTTCCTTGTGGTGGGACTTTCTGCTATCTTACAGGGAGCAGTGTGCTCTGAGGGCTACGGCTGTGCTTCCCCCTTCTGGTGCCTTACTTTGCTTACACTCATCCGGTGGGTGTCTGCGTCCCATCATGGGAGGCTCCAGGGGCAAATCCAAGCACAAGAAGTCGGGAGTTGGAGTGTATCTTCCTGCTATGGACGATGATGCTTCTTCAGATGGAGGTCACTCTGAGGCTAGTGGCTACTCCCTGCGGGACTCTGTGGCACAAACTCCACTATCTACTAAAGTGGTGGCTAACGCAGCTAAGTCCTTAAGTCAGTTTTCCAGATCTGCGGAGCCGTCGGGCAGCACCTTGCCTCACCAAATTGGGTTCGGGGCTGATGGGCCCTCGGATCTGCCGCTCCATCCTTCTCCTGATCGGCTGCAGTATGATGGAACTCTCATGGATCTCTGCTTTACTGAAATTCTGTCCACTATCACCTCCTGTCATACTTCTATGATTACTAAAGTGGATGAGCTGCGACAGGAATTTGTTATTCTCCGCCATGAGGCTCAAAAGCTGAGAGATCGCACCACAGAGGTAGAGAACAGAGTCTCCATGGTTGAAGATACACTACGCCCTATCCCTCAGCAGATTTCTGAATTGCAGCTGCAGTTTCGGGGCATGGTGGATAGAGCTGACGACTTTGAGAACCGTATGAGGTGCAAAAACGTTCGGTTGGTAGGCCTTCCTGAGAAAATGGAGGCCGCTGACCCTGTGGCATTCTTAGAATCCTGGCTGAAGGAGCTGCTGCCTGCAGATACCTTCTCTGTGGAGCGGGACCAAAGGGTCCCTGCCAGACCTCCTGTGCCCGGGGGGGCATCCTCTGCGTTTCTAGCAAAGATATTTCACTTTAAAGACAGAGACGCTATCCTGAGAGCGGTGAGGATCAAGGAAGAGGTGCTCTTTGGTGACAGCAGGGTCTCCTTCTACCTGGACTTCTCTGTGGAATTGAGGAAACAGCGAACCCAGTTTACGGAAAGCAGAGCCAAACTCCGCTCCAAGGGGTATCGCTACGCCATGTTGTGCCCGGCTCGGCTGAGGGTGATGGATGGCCGCACTACTAAATTCTTCACCTCACCTGCGCATGCGATGAAGGGCAGAGCGCCCTAGAGCGGCTCAGCCGCCGGACTGGTGCTCCTGATGGACTGCCTGCTCTCTTAGTTAGTTAGCGGTAGACTGTAATTATCCGAGGTCCGAGTTCCCCCTAGGATTTCCCGGGTTAGTGGGTCAGGGGGTATTGACCTTAGTTTACTGGGGGGGGGGGGGGGGCGGGAGGCGATGGTTGGTGGATTGTAAGTAGCTCCAGCACTCGCCTGATACGATTTTCTAGTTTGGGGTACAGGTCTGCACTGGTTTAGTTAGTGTGAGACAGGGAGTTGTTTTGGGGATGTTTTATTGTTCCTATTTGTTCTTGCTGTTTGGTGTTCTGTCTTTGTCTGCCGGGTTATGTTTGTCTGTGGTGTGCATGGGAGCTCCTATCGTTACTGGGTACTTGTACAATGGGGTAGGCCCTGTTAGCATAACTTCTTGGTTTAATGATGGGGTCCCTTAGGATACTGAGCTGGAATGTCCGTGGACTAAATTCCAAGTTTAAGAGAGCGCTGTGGCTAGATTTTGTTTAGAGACAATCCCCATATATTATTTGTCTGCAGGAAACCCACCTCACGGGCCAAAAGGTCCTGGCCCTAAAGAGGGCGTGGGTTGCGAAGGGTTACCACTCTTCCTACTTGTCTTTGGCTACGGGGGTCTCAGTCCTTGTCTCTAAGTCCCTCCCCTTGATAATCTCCCAGGTTTCCTGTGACCACTTTGGTAGGTATGTGATCTTGCATTGTGCGTTTTCCTCTTTTTGCTTTAATCTAGTTTCTTTGTACGTGCCTCCTCCCTTTCATGTGACCCTCTTGGACTCGATTGTAGATAAGCTGACTTCCTTCCCTACTGACCCTGTTCTTTTTATAGGAGACTTCAATGTGGTTCCTGACCCCCAGCTCGATCGCACCAGGGCTGTGGACCCCGGATCCTCTGCATTAGCTTCTTGGCGTCTGGGGTTGGGCCTTACTGATCTTTGGAGATGGAAATACCCGAATTACTTATTCTCTTACTACTCCTTGCACAGGACCTTTTCCCGAATCGAACTCGCTTTTGCTTCGGCTGACCTACTGCCAGCGTTGAGTGAGGTGAGCTATACTAGTAGAGGGATCTCAGATCATTCTGCCCTAATAGTTACCTTGTCCCTAGGCGCTAGGCCCTCCTCACGTTTGTAGAGAATGCATCCTGGGTGGCTTCAGGCAGAGGAAATTTCTTCTGCCTTGGAGACCGCTCACTCTGACTACTGGGCCCATAATGCCTCTCATCCGGATGTCCTCGTCCAGTGGGATGCTTATAAAGCCGCGGTTAGGGGAGCATTAATGGTGGGGGTAGCGGCAGGAGAGCGCTATTGGGAGCCCGGGAGCGGGCGCTGCAGTCGGAAATAGGGGTTCTTGAGACAGCGGTGGTGAGGGACCCTACTCAGGAGGCTGAAAGGGAGTGGGCCAGAGCTCAGAGGTCTCTTTTGATTGTCCAGAAAGATCAGGTTCATTTAAAACTAGCTGCAAGGGAGCCAGACATATCTGAGTTGGGGATAAGAATGGTAAACTTTTGGCCTACCTGTCTAGGGAAAGCCGTCCTGTGGCTTCTATACCCTGTGTACGCACTGGGGATGGGTCCCTTAGCTCTGACTCGTCAGTCATTAATAAGATCTTCCATTCCTTCTATAGCTCATTGTATTCCTCCTCTTCTGGGATGGTCCCTGAGATTATAATAGCCTTCCTGATAGAACTTCCCCTTGTCCCACTGACCTCGCTCCAGTCCTCTGGTCTGGAGGACCCGCTGACGGCTGAAGAAGTGTCCAGGGTTATTAAAGACTTACCCTCTGGGAAGACTCCGGGGCTTGATGGATTGGTGGGGGACTGGTACAGGCTGAATGAGGAGAAATTGATCCCCATCTTACTTACTCTGTATACAACGGCCTTTGAGTCTGGGGCTCTGCCTGACTCTATGAGAGAGGCTCCGATTGTAGTACTGCTTAAGCCTGGTAAAGATCCGACTTTGCCGGACTCTTATCGCCCCCATTTCTCTCCTCAATGTGGATATCAAAATTTTAGCAAAGGTCCTGGCGAACAGGCTCCGGGGAGTCATTTCCTCTGTAGTTCACCCTGACCAGACTGGGTTGATGCCCGGGAGGGCGAGTGATATTAATGTTAAAAGATTCCAGCTTAACATTTCTGCAGCCAAGGAGGGTATATCCCCTGGTTATGTGGTCAGCCTTGATGTCTATAATGCCTTTGATTCAGCTGAGTGGAATTATATTTGGCACCTGATGCGAATCCTCCGCTTCGGACCTGTTTTACGAAAATGGGTTTGGTTGCTGTATGACTCCCCTAGGGCCCGAGTAAGCACTAATTTGGAGATCTCTGAGTCGTTCCAGTTAGGCAGGGGCACTAGGCAAGGGTGCCCTCTATACCCCTTTCTGTTTGCCTTAGCTGTAGAGCCCCTGGTGGCGGCAGTTTGCTCCTCTACCTCGATTAAGGGGATCACTAGGGGTTCCCTGACCGAGAAGATATCTTTATATGCAGACGATAACTTAGTGTACTTGCCTGACGTTGGGCACTCCCTGGATGCTCTATTCTGTCTGTTGGAGAGGTTTGGGGAGGTCTCGGGTCTGTGGGTTAACTGGGTTCTGCCCTCTATACTTCCTAACGGGTTGCAGGCAGTGTCCCTGTTACGCCTAGCGCTCCGGGTCCCCGCTCCTCCCCGGAGCGCTCACGGCGTCTCTCTCCCTGCAGCGCCCCGGTCAGTCCCGCTGACCGGGAGCGCTGCACTGACATGGCCGTCGGGGATGCGATTCGCACAGCGGGACGCGCCCGCTCGCGAATCGCATCCCAAGTCACTTACCCGTCCCGGGCCCCTCCTGTCATGTGCTGGCGCGCGCGGCTCCGCTCTCTAGGGCGCGCGCGCGCCAGCTCTCTGAGACTTAAAGGGCCAGTGCACCAATGATTGGTGCCTGGCCCAATTAGATTAATTGGCTTCCACCTGCTCCCTGGCTATATCTGATCACTTCCCCTGCACTCCCTTGCCGGATCTTGTTGCCTTGTGCCAGTGAAAGCGTTTAGTGTTGTCCAAAGCCTGTGTTACCTGAACTCCTGCTATCCATCTTGACTACGAACCTTGCCGCCTGCCCCGACCTTCTGCTACGTCTGACCTTGCCTCTGCCTAGTCCTTCTGTCCCACGCCTTCTCAGCAGTCAGCGAGGTTGAGCCGTTGCTAGTGGATACGACCTGGTTGCTACTGCCGCAGCAAGACCATCCCGCTTTGCGGCGGGCTCTGGTGAACACCAGTAGCCTCTTAGAACCGGTCCACCAGCACGGTCCACGCCAATCCCTCGCTGACACAGAGGATCCACTACCTGTAAGCCAAATCGTGACAGTCCCGCTTTTAGTATCTGGGTGTGGAGGGGTCCCCGAGAAACTCTGAGGTTATGGCCCTTAATTTGGATCCCCTATTTAATAGTGCATTTACTTGTTTGCAGGCATGGGACTCCTTGCCCTTGTCTTTGGCCGGTAGGGTTAACATTTTCAAAATGATCTTCCTCCCCAAGTTCCTCTACCTCTTTCACTTATCCCCTATTATTCCTCCCAAGGTTTTTTTTTTTTTGTTAAACTTAACCGGGCTCTGAGATCCTCCTACTGGCAGAATAAACCTCCGAGGTTGGGACAATGACCTTTCCAATGGCTTCACGGCTTTGGCAGGGGCTCTCCTGGGTTCTTATGAGACGCTGACTAATACATTATACAGGTATCTTCCCCCTCTATCCCTTCCGGTCCCTATCAAGACGATGGCTGCGGTCTGGTCTGTGGTTTCCGGAAGCTTCCCTCAGCCTGTTGTTTCTCTGAGAACACCCATGTGGGGTAACCCACATTTGGAACACCTACGGGAGTTGGAGGCAGACGGATATTGGAGCTCCCAGGGAATCAAATCTGCCATGCACCTGTTTGGAGACGACTGTGTCTTTCCTTCATTTGCAGAGGTTAGAGAACGTTTTAATGTTCCACAGGATGCCCACTTCTGGTATCTTCAGTTGAGACATGCGGTCTCTGAGCAGTTTGGTTCCCTGGAGGTTACCCCTGTCTTTAATGATTTGGAGCTGCTCCTGGGGACCACCGACCTGGCTAAGCCTCTCACCCAGAGTTATGCTTTACTGCAGTCAGTGGGTCCGGACCCGTTTGCGTTGGCGCAGTTGAAGTGGGTTGAGGATGTTCCCAGTCTTTCGGAGGATATGTGGAAGGAGGTTGTTAAGACATATTATTCTACAGTAGTTAGTGCTCGGGATATGCTTATTCAATCCAGGTTTGTCCTCCGTTTGTATTATACTCCAGTGAGACTGCATCAGATGGGTGTCTCGGGATTGGAGGTCTGTTTTAGGAGTGGGAGTGAGAGGGGCACCTCTTTACATGCGGTTTGGACTTGCTCCTGCGTAGTGCCCTTTTGGAAGGAGGTAGTGACGTTCTTGTTGGATCACTTGGAATTTCCCTTTGTTTTAACGCCAGAGGTATGTTTGCTGGGGGTTATTCATGGGTTAGTGACTGGCTCCTAAAGACGCATTTTGACCCATTTCCTCTTCTTTTGTGATGGCATGGAAGGATGTATCATCGCCCACTCTGACCCAGTGGATAGCCCTAGTCAACAAATATGTCCCCTTGTACCATGCACTTTATGTCAGTAGGAAATGTCCCAAAAAAATTGACAATGTCTGGGTACCATAGTTGTTGTTGCACATCTCTACTAATCCCCCAGTTCGGGGAGCCTCCTAGACATAGAATGGCTAGTTGGGAATAGGAGCTCCTAGGGTGTGTCTGGCTGTGTGTGTGTGAATGGACTTGTCTGTAGTGTGGTCTTTTTGTGCTGTTGTTATTGGTGGGCCTACCCTCTTCCCGACTAGCAGGACTAGCCCTCTAGTGGAAGAGTTCCCCCACTTTTTTTTCCCAGGACTTGACCCCTTGTACATCCCATGAGCATTTTTAACTGAGTCTCCTTATAGGCGGTGCAAATAGAAGCCTTGGAGGCACGTTCCCAGTTCCCAAATGATACACCACTGAGGAAGAGTAATGATGGTCACCAGAACCTCTTCCCAATGGCGCATATAGTGGTGCAATGGCGGATTGCCATCAGGGGGGCTGAGAAGGAAAGAGTAAATATCAGAAAGAAGTCCCTTAGTCTAGGGTCCATTCCGGCACAGTTTTTCAAAACTTATAGGCTGGGAGACCACCAGCGAATGCAACATAGAAGACATGAAATGGCTAAGCTGCAGGTAGTGGAACCGCTCAGAGGAGGGGAGATCTTTACGAGACACTAACTGGTCAAAAGAAAAGAGAGAGTGAGAGATAAGGTCCACCACATTTGCCCAACAAAATAAATCCTGGGAACCCCACTCCCAAACCATACCAGAGGGCAAGCCAGAGGGGAAGTCAGAATGATAAAGGAAAGGCCGCAAGGGAGAAGAAAAGGAAGCCAGCTTAAACGTTCTAGAGCAATATCCCCCACACATAGCGTGAGAAGGACATCGGACCTAAGAGAGAATTCTGTGAGATGGGAAAGGAGGGGCCAACCATAGCTTCTCCAGCTCAATCGACTATATGCATGGTACGTAGACCAAACCACCAAGTGGCGTAAATGAGTAGCCCAATAATATTTAACCACGTCCGGGATGGCCAACCCTCTCATAGATCGGGCCACCATCATGACAGACATCGGAAGGCGATAAAGGGGAAAATAGCCGATTGAAAAGGGCGTAGAGCAGGACACGAACCATCAACATTTTGAAAAAAATAAAGACATTTTGGGAGGATGGTCACCTTAACCGCTGCTATATGCCAAAAAAAACTAAATATATTGGGAGCGCCATTTTTCCAAAAGGGCCCGGAGTTCTCGGAAAAGAGGAGAGAAATTTGCGGAATAGAGGGAAGAATAACGAGGAGGAAGGAGAACGCCTAAATATTTCACAGCAGAGGGAGACCATTTAAAAGAGTAGTTAGACGCAAAAGAGTAGACAGAGGTAGGGGGAGATTTAATGGCAGCACCTCCATTTTAGAAAGATTAACCTTATAGCCAGAAACCACCCAAAAAGCATGAAGGACTCTATAAAGGTTTGGAAGGGAAAGCAAGGGATTAGTGAGAGTAAGAAGAACATCATCCGCAAAGAGACAAATTTTGAATTCCCTATCATGAAGAGGTATTCCCGAGATTTCCGGATCCCCCTGTATCATGGCAGCAAAAGTTTCAATGTAAAGTACAAAAATCAAGGGGGATAACGGACAGCCCTGTCAAGTACCTTTAAAAAGAGGAAAAGTTGGTGAAGATGTATGAGGGTGCTTAAGAGAAGTAGTGGGAGAGTAAAGACCCTGCAGCGCAGAAAGAAAATTACCAGTGATACCATATTTCTTAAGTGTGGCAAAAAGAAATGGCCAGCCCAACCTATCAAAGGCCTTTTCTGCATCTAAACTGAGGACCAAGGCTTGCTCCGGCCTGATCCTTATGGATAAGGGAAGGAAGGAATGTGTAAAGGCGGTTAGCCAATACTTTAGAAAACAGTTTCAGATCAGAATTAAGAAGAGCAATGGGTCTATAACTGGAGCAATCATGAGAGTCCTTACCCAGTTTAGGTATCAACATAATCAAATTATAAAAAGACTGTGGGATCCCCTCCCCCATAAAGGAATAAAAGAGAGGAACAAGCCTTGGGAGAAGTGTGGAGGAAAAAGTTTTACAGTACAAGTAGGTGAAACTATCCGGGCCCGGGGAGCGACCTGCAGGAAGGTATTTGAGGATGTCCGAGAGCTCCTCGTGAGTAATGGGAACATTCAAAACTTCAGTCAGCTGCTGAAAGAGCTGGTAAATTACATCGCAAAAGATAAGAGTCTAGTTCTGCAGCTCGCTCCACCAGGAGTAAAGTCCAGAATAATAGTCAACAAAAAGGCGGGAGATATCGTTAGGATGGAGTCTTTCAGAGCTGAGGGAGATTGAGCCGCCCAGTCACCTAAGTGCCTAGCCAACATAGTGTGAGCCTTATTACCTTTCTCATAAAAATGCTGCTTAGCATAGAGCAGTTATCGCTCAACCTTATGGAGAGTCAAATTGCCTAGTTGGGCCCGAGCGGCTACCAAGCGCCTCAGCACCGAAAGAGAAGGTGAAGACAGTTAAAGAGCCTCTAAGCCAGCTATATTCAGTCAAGTACTCCTGGATCGATTCCCGGGAGGGTAAAGACTTAAGTAGAGAATCATTAAAGTGCCAATGGCAACGTCGACAATAGGAGGAAAGAGGAGAAAAAGAAAGGAGAATCGGGCAGTGGGCAGACCACGAAATCGGTTCGAGGGAGGCATCTGTGAGCATACGGACCATAGGGATATTATCAAAAAAAGAATCTACTCGCGTGTGCAGTAAAAACTCCAGAAATCATATAATGAGGACGCGCGTAGCACACAACGAAAAATCGAGGCAAAGTGCAACTGAGAAGGAGTAGGAGGGGCAGCAGCAAGGGAAAGACAGTCCATAGAGGGAGAAAAAATAAGATTGAAATCCCCCCCCCCCCCCAAATAGCTAAGCCACGGGAGGGTATTTATGAAGCAGAGTACACCCTATGCAAGAAGGGGATCTGAGACGTATTTGGCATATAAATATTGCAAAGAATAGGTTTATCCCCAAATAAACCTTCTACAATTACATAATGACCGAGGGGATCTACAAAGGAAGAGGAAACCCGAAACAGTCAGGACTTAGAGATAAGAAAAGCAACCCCAGCAACCTTTCTATCAGATGTGGCCAAAAAACCCTGAGGATAAAGATGGTGTAGAAACTGAAAAGAGCCATAACGGTCAAAGTGCATTTCCTGAAGGAAGACTATTTCGGTCCGCAGAGCAACCAACTCCATCTGCAATAATCGCCTCTTGGGAGGAGAGTTAAGACCACTGATGTTCAAATAAACACAACTGACCACAATGGCAGGTAATAGGAAAGGACAGCAAATAAAGAGTAGTACTCACTCAGACCCCAAGGGACAGCACTCAGAACCGGAACGAATGCAGAACACCAGCACATCCCGGTCGACAGGAAGCCAAACCTGGAGAATCTAGAAAAAAATGCGAAAGGAAACAATAGGGGGAAAACACAAGGGCTGCAGGTAGACATACAAAACAAACAACCAACAGGAAGACAGGACAACAAAAGACAAGACAGAACAACAACAAATCCAATAATGAACCATTGACCAACTGGCCAAAGAGGAGACCAGGACATCAGGAGAAAAATTGTTAAACAAACAGCCCAAATACATTCTACCCATTGTCACGCCCTCAAAGGGGGAGATGGGAGAAAGACACTGGAGATCCACCACCAAAACAGTAGCCGTTCCACCCTGAAGCCAAGGGGAATCTACTAAAAAAGTAGCAGCATAGTAAAAGCATGTAAACATCACAAAAACAGGTAATGCAAACAAATCAGGAGAGAGCCAAAGCCCCATGACAGCCAATGAACGAGAGTCCCAGAGACGGAAGGAGAAAAGAACCGCAGAGCTTGAAGAGCATATGGGAAATTACAACAGTAAGGCACTTGGTGAGTGTGCAGAACAGCCAAGAGGGGTTGGAGCAGTCACCTCTTCTGCAGAGTGAGCCAGGAGAGATCCCGAAACAATTGAATAGGAGCCTTATCCATTATCGCCACCTTTAGCTGGAAATCATGGACACAACAAATAACATCTGTGGCAGGGCCATTGGCAGACTTGGAGCGCAGAGCCCTATGGGCCCTATCCAGTTTAATTTTGTGAGAGGAAGGTTTGCCCAAAATGAGATCGAAAGTGGCTTCCAAAGTCACATGGAGGTCCTCCTCCAGGGTCGCTTCAGGGAGACCCCACACTCGGATGTTATTACGTCTCCCCCCGATTGTCCAAATCCTCCACATGACTATGTTGATCACTCAGGAATTCCATTTGAGAGGCAATAGTAGACTGGAGCTAAGCTATATAAGCCCTGGTAGAATCATGGGCTTTCCCCAAGCCCTCAACTCTGCCAGAAACATGCTGTAGATCTTGGTGTAGGGAGGAGATTTCCGCCCTACAGGTGTCTTTAACTTCAGCAATTAAGGAACGGAAGTCCTCTTTAGTGGGGATTTGGGAGAGAAGCTGACTCCAATTTGGAGGGGTAGGTGAGGGTGCCTCCAGGTCTGCATCTTACAAAGCATCCCAGGGCATTTTATCCACCAAGGGCTCCTGGGGCTCAGGAGTATCACAGTGGCCCCTCTGGGTGGAGAATCTGGGGGGCCCCCGCATTTAACTTGCTGCCCGACATGACCCTCTGAAGATTGGAAGAAACAGATGAATGGGACCACGCAGGGAGATGAACAGCAAAGCTATACAGGGGGGGGGGGGGGGCAGGTGGCAGGGTCCAATCCTCAGGTGTAGCTGAACCTGAGCCACCAGCAGGCAATACTGGAGAAGAAAGCACAGGGGAGAGATGGCGCCTTACAGCCCAGGGATGAGGAGGAGGTCAGGAGCCCCGGAGGAGGAGGTAGGAGAGCACAGCTGCAGGGAGAGCTCACCTCCCTGGATGGCTGGGTCCATGGCTCACTCACCACTGCTATCAATGGGTCAGGAGGAGTGTCCAGCAGTTGAGCAGGAGGGGTGGCCTCTGCAAGAAGCCCCAGAGATTCCTCTCTAGAGCAAGCAGACGGCGGCCCGTCAGCAGCAGGGACCACGGCCGGAGAAGCTGGCACAGGATCAGGATGCGTCCATAGCAGCGGACCGCCTTCTCGATCCTTTTCGCAGCATCAGCGGAGTGGCAGGCAGGTCGGGAGCCAGGAGGGGTGCGGATGCTGGGCCCGCAATGGTGGACGGACGGCCTGGGGAGAATGCCGAGGGCAGCCAGAGGAACCGGGTGATGGTCCCAGAGGGGACAGAAGACTGCAGGTCCTAAGGTGAGGTCTTCAGGTGCCACCGGGAGGCTCTCCCCATCTAGGAAAGCCGGGTCACTGTGAAATGTAGATAATATTCGGCCTCAGGGAGCGGAAGCAAGCTCAACATATCGATTTTCTGTGAAATATAAGGCTAGTTCACACTGAGGAAACTCAGGCAGAATCCACAAGGAATTTGTCATGGATTCCGTCTTATATTCCACGTGATTGCACTATTCCACCATTGCATTACACAGTAATTTCTGACACGGATCCGAATTTGGCTGGAAGATTAGACATGCTCATTCTTCAGCTGGAATCAGCCATGGAACTTTACATTTCTGAGCCAAAATCCTCTTCATAATCTGCGCCAAATAAGTGGCAATTCTGATTTCAGTTTACCATGGAGAAGAATAAGGTTTTGTGCAAGTAAAGTTAAGTGAGGAAATTTTCCATGCCATTTCCTCAGAGTGAATATACACTAAATCTAGTGTGCATTTAGGCCAGGGTTATACTAAGGAATTTTCGAGCGCAATTCCTCTTTAAAATCATGCTAGGAAATTCTGGTGCAGCAGAGTCTTATTGCTGTCTATAGGATTTTGCTGCACATTGCACACTTCAGAATTTCAGCTGCAGAACTTCCACTGAAATTCCACTGCCAAAAAAATGATCTTGCTAATTTTTCAGCAAAATCTGTGCAGAATACATTGCCGTCTATGGGGTAGCCTCCGCAGCCCACCCTCTGAGATTTCTCAGTTAGGTGCATGCACACTACAGTATTTCCATCCAGAGAAATTTCATGGGGAGATTCCGTGTTTCGCAGGCACCAGTAGAATGAATAAAGGTATAACCATGTAAACCTGCACCATCCCCATTGACGGCACTGCAGTCTTGGGTGAAATTTTGTCAAAAGAATGAAAATGTTCATTCCAGAATTGTAATTTTCTGCGGCAGAAATTCCAGTGTGCACAGTGCAGCGGAACCCCAATGAAGATAAGATAATGAGAGGCTACTACACTGTAATCTTTACCAGACATATATTCCGCAGTCTGCACGGGCTCTTAGCCTATGTTTATTGCACTGATCTGTGAATAGCACAGTTTAGATTTAGGTGTATTTTTTCACCTTTAATATAATAAGCACTGACGTAGTGAGATATAAAACTTGACTTTTATTCAGTCATTTAAAAGTAATAGAAGAATTTGGGAAAAATGTGAAAAAAAAGTATAGCATAATTTACTATAACAGGCCGCCATCAATATATGCAACAAATGTTCACATCCAACATACTGCTCAAAAGTATACATGTATGTAGATATAGGAATCCCCACATCCAGTGTCATGAAGCATACTCCAAATAAAGTCCAGCAATTAATAATCCTCAGTACAGTATTTATGTCTGCAGGAAAATTATATCTTTATGAGCACAATAGTCATCCATGCAAGTTCATCATATATCAAATGCAGTGCTCGTTAAGCTTGATAGTACATGCTCTTGCAAAGCTGCATATGTCCAGATAGCGTAACTGTGACCATATAATCCTTCTAGGAGTCAATACACACTGTGCGTACTTGCAATCTTTCACACACTCTGCCAGAGGTTCCCAATTTCGTGCGCACAATTACTTTGTGATGGACCTGCTAAGATTTGTTTTAACGTGTAACGTGTATTTTATGTTTGAGGGCACTGTGTTCCTCCAGAGGCATGGTGTAGCCACTGGGAGCCCATGTGCCCCCAGCTACGCTAATTTATATCTTGGTTTCTGGGAGGACCAAGTGGTGTTCTCTGTAGATCTGGTACATAGATGATATTTTCCTCATCTGGACATCAACTGAAGAATCTTTTGTGGAATTCGCCTCACAACTTAATCAAAACATTCTGAAGGAGATTTATCAAGCTCCGTAGATTTTTTTTTTTGCGTAAAAAAGTTGCACGTACTTGCGCATGTGCGACTTTTCTATACATGCTGCGAATTTTAGATTTTTTACTTAAAAGCACATTTCTGAAATCTGCTCAAGTAGTCATTTTTTTAAATTTTTTTTACTTTGCAGTGGTCATGTATTTGTCAAATGCGATAGTCCCTATTTATGAAGAAAAAAGTCGCATTTCCATTTAAAAGTCGCATATGTATTCCAGGTCCAACCTGGCTTACAGAAAGTGCATACGTCCGCAGAAAAAGACATTAACACCCACTTTAACAACTGTTCTTGTTCTGCATCATGAAACAAAGCTACTACATTAATGTTAATTATAGAAAAAAATTATTATACAACTAATATCTCTTAATTTTAAGGTTGAAAATACACACTGCACACCTTGTTCATTTTAGGACATGTACATGCTGGCGTACCCACAAAATTTTAAAATTAATGTTGTGTTAAAATAAAATGCTATAGACTTGAATTGAGGAGGCGTGGCGGCCATCATGTCCCCTCCCATAGACTTGCATTGATGGGGCGTGGCCTGGGACCACTGGGAGCCCCTGCGATCTCCCGTACGAGCCCCGGCGCAGCCCCAGCTGTACACTGCTAGAGCGCATTTCATCTCTATGGAAGAGGCGGAGACACAGGAATGCTGTGTCTCCGCCTCTCCCATAGAGATGAATGGAGGGGGTGTGTTTCTATTCTATGACCTGCTGTGTGCGAAACGTCACACACAGCAGCTCAGCCGGGGCCCCATACAGGAGATCACGGGGGGGGGGGGGGGGGGAGTGTCCCTGCGAATAGGGGATACATTTCTTCCCACTGGACATCTTCTTTAAAGGGGTACTCCGCCCCTAGACATCTTATCCCCTAACCAAAGGATAGGGGATAAGATGTCTGATCGCGGGGGTCCCGCCACCGGGAACCCCCGTGATCTCTCTTGCAGCAACCTGTGTCATCTGCTGCACGGAGCCTGATGACGGGCGATGACGGCCGGAGTATCGTGATGGCATGGCCCCGCCCCTCGTGTTGTCACACCCCGCCTCCTCAATGCCAGATTATGGGAGAGGGCGTCCTGGTACTACGACCCCTGCATCGCCCATCATCAGGCACAGAGCGAAGTTTGCTCCGTGCAGCAGATGACACTGGGTGCTGCAGAAGAGATCACAGGGGATCCCAGCGGCTGGACCCCCACGATCAGAAATCTTATCCTTTGGATATGGGATAAGATGTCAAGGGGCAGAATACCCCTTTAATATCAATTTTTTATCATTGTATATGCAGACAGAGAAGGGAATTGAAATATGTGCTTACAATTTTATGTCCACAGAATTTTGTTTTGTTAGGCAGTCACGCATCTGCCTGCACCGCTGCAATGGCTTCTACATCATCTGCGATCATTCCAAGTAAGGCGATCTAAATTACAGTCCTGATTTACTAGATTAGGCTCATATTGTTTATTTGTATTTAGGACTCTAATTCTATTTTAATGAGCCATTTTTCAACTTTTTCCCATAGTTTTCACTTCATGCCTTATGGCTCCAATTATTCCTTTTTTAAATAATAAAATAAGCAAATGTGGCTGAATGGATCAGTGCTTCAATGTGGTTCTGGGCTTAAAACAAGTCCTGTTTTTTGGCTCATCTACTCATCTGCACTGCCAACTGGCCTTTTGTATGGGAACTTTATCCCTTACTTGTAATAAAGTCTAAGGCATTTTAATGTACACAAGAGCATCAAATTAATTATTCTTGGTATGTACAAATAAGGTACAAGATGCATATCAGCCGCAAATATGTGAATGTTTACAGTGACCTATTGCAAGTACACCAGCGTCCAAGCTTGTAGATTAGTTAGGGTTTTAGCTTCATATGGAACAATGAATGGCAATGCTCTATCATCCCAATGTTTAGATAAATTAGGGCTAATCCTGGTGCATGTCTCAAGCACGTTCAGCCAAGAAGCTGCCTCAGCTAAATCCAGTATCAGCCATACTTTTTTTTAAAGTGTTCCTTTAAATATGTTAGCTTGACTTCTTTCTACCAGTTGTTGCAGCATGTGTCACCTAAAAGAACCCAAAAATGTGTCTCCTTTATGCCATCACGTGGATGTTCTTATTTTCACTTTTAGAGAATCTGTTTCTCATTGTTTAGTCTCTTAGACTCGACATGGCTTTTGTAACCACAAATGAACATCTGCTATTAGATGTACTGAAGAACAAGATGTGCTACACTTAAACCATTCAGCATCTCAGAATTGCCTCGTCATAAAGTCCCTTTCATCTTCATTTCTAGAATTTGCCTTGTTGGAAAAAAAAAAAGTGATGGTAAGATGTCCATTGTTTGGGGAGAGAAGACCTTAATATTATATTTTACAAAAAGGTCAAGCACCCATATTGGAGAATGCTGGAATGGCTTATTTGGACACAGTGATGAATGGACCTTGACTCATAAAAACCTGGATGTGTCACACTAATATCCAGTCAAACCAACACTAACGGAATATCACAGCCTTATGAAAAAACACGGAAGCTCTGTGAATGACAGGTACGTGGCAGGAAGTGACGCGTTTTGGCCAGGTGCTGGTCTTAGTCATACCATGGTAGAAGCCTATGAATAAAATCGATCATGTTGATCTGAAACCGAGCTGGAGATTCTGTGTTTTTTCATATTGCTCTCAGGTGAAGTTCGCACCCTCTCCGTTCTTGGTGTCTGGGAAATCGGGTGAGCTGATTCTGCGTCCTCTTTATTACAGCCTTATGGAATGCATGAGAAGTGGGAAACCTCTGTTTTGTTTAGGAATAACTACATATACGTCCCATCCATCCGCATTCCTATAGTTCGCGCCTGGCCATGATCTAAAAGTTCTTAGCCAAATAAAAACTAACCTTCTGAAGTAAATGGCAAAAAAATAAAGATGATACCATGCAGTGGGTCAGTATTTGGAACTTATTTTGGTCAGTATTTTTTACAAAAACCAAGAGTGTAATCAATATGCCAACTTTTTGGACCCACACTTGGTTTTGGCTAAAACACTTGACCGAAAAGGACAACTAAGGTAAGGTTTCCACTTGTTTATTTTTTATTTTTTTTGTTATACCTAAAAAAAATGCCAGCAAAAATGCCATAAAAACTGCGACAGCTTTTTCCTGCGTTTTGGCAGTTTTTCTGGCGTTTTTTTTTCTGGTGTGTGGAAACAGACACTTTTGTACCCTGTGGCAGTTTTATTACTGCCTTTAGGGTACCACTCTGTAGGTCGGATGCTGAGTGTCCGGTCCACAGAGTGTAAGGATATGATGAGTGATGTATAGCATCACTGCTCACCTCCACCGGCTGTATAGTATACAGGGGTGCATAGTGTACCTGTGTATACTATAAAGGAGCCGGGAATCCTGTCACCAGACTGACAGGACTCCCTGCTTCTATAGCCCCTTTGGGCGGTATACAGGATATACAGCTATCTATAGATACAGTCATGGGCATAAATGTTGGCACCCCTGAAATCTTTCTAGAAAATGTAATATTTCTCACAGAAAAGGATTGCAGTAACACATGCTTTGCTATACACATGTTTATTCCCTTTGTGTGTATTGGAACTAAACCAAAAAAAGGGAGGAAAAAAAGCAAATTGGACAAAATGTCACACACAACCCCAAAATGGTCTGGACAAAATTATTGGCACCCTAAACTTAATATTTGATTGCACACACTTTGGAAAAAATAACTGAGATCAGTCGCTTCCTATAACCATCAATAAGCTTCTTACACCTCTCAGCCGGAATGCTGGGCCACTCTTCCTTTGCAAACTGCTCCAGGTCTCTCTTCTTGGAAGGGCGCCTTTTCCCAAAAGCAATTTTAAGATCTCTCCACATTTGTTCAATGGGATTTACATCTGGACTCATTGCTGGCCACTTCAGAACTCTCCAGCACTTTGTTGCCATCCATTTCTGGGTGTTTTTTTGGTTTAGTTCCAATGCACAAAGGGAAAAAACATGTGTATAGCAAAACATGTGTTACTGCAATCCTTTTCTGTGAGATGACTGTATCTGTATATAGTGTATACAGAAGACAAAGTCCCCTTACCTCCCTCGCTCCAGTCCCAACTGGGTCTGTGTAGCCCTGCCCCTAATGATGCCATCATTAGGGGTGGAGCTACAGACAGGAGCCAGGCTGGTAAGTATGAGGCTCTATTCACATTGTACATTTGTATAATATGAGCAGACATTTCTGACAGTGTCTTCCCAGATTGGGAGACTCCAGCTGTTGGTAAACTATAACTATCAGCATTTTTTTTCTCATTTCAGATCCGTGTATGCAGAAGATTACGGCGGATACGGTGGATTACGGTGATGGACTAGATTTTTTTTCTTTTAATAAAATGGCTAATGAGGGCTGTGGGGGAGTTCTTTTTTATTAAATAATTTTTCCAATGTGTCGTGTTTTTTCTTTAAATTGAATTTTCAGGCTTTTTAGTAGAGGCTATCTTATTGATGGAATCCATTACTAAGCCGGGGCTTAGAGTTAGCCCCAAAAACAGCTAGCGTTATTCCCCAATTATTACCCTGGTACCCACTGCCACAGAAGTGCCGGGAAGAGCGGGTACTAACAGGCCCGGAATGTCAAAAATGGCACTCCTGGGCCTAGGCGGTAACAGGCTGGCTTTATTTAGGCTAAGGGAGTGCAAGTAGCAATGGTCCTCGCCCACCCTGGTAATGTCAGGCTGTTGCTGCTTGGTTGGTATCTGGCTGAGAATAAAAATATGGGGAACCCTATACGTTTAAAAAAAAAAAATGTATTTATGAAAAAAAACAAAACACATTGGGTTCCCCATAATTTTATTTACAGCCAGATAACAACCAAGCAGCAACAGCCTGACGTTACCAGAGTGGGCTAGGACTATTGTTACTGGCCCTCCCCAGCCTAAATAACGCCAGCCTGTTACTGCCTAGGCGCGCCATTTTTAAGGCTCCGGGCCTGTTGGTACCGGCTCTTCCCGGCACCCCTGTGGCGGTGGGTACCGGGATAGTAATTGGGGGGTAGTGTTAGCTGTTTTTGGGGCTAACGCTAAGCCCCGGCATAGTAATGGATTCCGTCTATTAGACAGCTTCCACTACTAAGCCTGAAAATTCAATAAAAAAAAAAAAGACACATTGGAAAAATTATTTTATTTTAGAAAACACTCCCCCACAGTCCTCGTTAACCATTTTATTAAAAGGAAAAAATCCAGTTCATCCCCAGTAGTCCTCCGAATCCGCCACAATCCCCTGCATACACGGATCTGAAACGAAACTGTCCAGCAGTGTAATTTAACTCTTTCTTTGCTGGGCTGGCGCATTGCACACAGCTCAGCAAGGGGTTAAGTGAGCCAGCAATGTGTATACTGTATACACATTGCAGGCTCACTGTAAGTTCTTGCTGGGCAGTAGATATAGGACATATATCTACTGCTCAGTATCAGCTGTTCTCCCGGCTCTGTAGCCATGAGCACAGCTGAGTCCCGAAATTAGCATCAGTAGGATCGCAGCGGGTGTCAGGAGTGACCTTGCTGTGATCTGTCCCTTACTGCGCTTACTACTGCTCCCGACATGGAGCACATTCTGCTCCATGATGTGAGCTGTAGTACCTGCATTAATAGACAGATCGCAGTGAGTGTCCCTCCTGACACCAGCTGTGATCCCCTTGTATAATGTGAACAAAAAGAGCAAAAAAAGCCCAAAGAGTCATTTATCCAAAAATAAAAATAAATTTTATTGATATGCGCTAAAATTAGAACACACATATAAAGAGGAAGACAATGCATGACGAAATGCGGCAAAGCTGGATTCCCTGCAGCAAAGATGGCAGTATAAGGGTATTGCACATAAACCAGTAATCAGGCAACATATGTAAGTACAGACACCAATCTATATAGTAGCAGCACAATAATTATAAAGTGTAGGCTTTTTTGCTCTTTTTGTTCATGTTTAGTTTTGGAGTCGTGCTTAAGGGATAATAATTAACAGGGAGGGTGTTACAGTGGTCTTTCTTAATGTTTGTACCACACACTTATCATCTCCATATATTGGTCTCTTTTTTCTATTATTATCCCCTTATATAATGTCTAGATGCTCCTTGTGCTCCTGGGTGCTCGTCTATGGTCCCCTGCACTGATGTATATATACACCTATTCATATTTGCCACAGAGAGTAGGAACCATCTGGCCAATCACAACTCTCTGCGGGAAATATGAATAGGTTTATATATACGGCAGTGCAGGGGAGTGGCCGCATCTATACATTATACAGGAGCATCACAACGGGCGATCTGTTTGTTACTACAGGTGCTACTACTCCCATCATGGAACAGTGGGCTCCATGCTGGGAGTAGTAGTACTACCTAAAAAATGTTTTGTAAAAAACACGCGCACATTACATTTTTATTATTGTTGGCTACATTTTTAGTTCCCTACCCGCCCACATAAATTGATTTTGATTGAAAAATGTTGTTATAAAAAAGATACATTTCGTTAAATACTATTTTTTCCATCACTACTGTATCTATTTTTATAATTCTTTTTAATGGTACCCTACGAAATTTTAATAAAAAAAGGTATCTCCATCATTTTTTTGGATCGCTCCAAAAAAGAATAAAAACCGCCTGCAAAAACACCAAAGTTAAAACCCACATGGCGTTTTATGGGAGGAAATATTTTCCCCAAAAAACGCCAAAGTCTCAACAAGAGGTTGTTTTTTAAAAACTACCAAGGAACCCAAAATAGCAGCAAAACGCCAAAAGGATTAACTTAACCCTAATTTGCATATGGACATAATTGACAATATATCTTGCCAATAGAAAGGATTTCTATTAGAAATGAAAAGGAATGCCAGGAATTATGATTCTTAGATGATTTGTGCACATTTTCAACATGAAAATTAACAAGCAAATTTGAAAACCTGCACCTTGTAGTTTTTTGTTGCCCAGAAATTTAAAATGATCAAATCCACATAAAAATATGCAGGTAACATGTGAACTTTGCAATGGATTTACAGTCAAAATTTCATTACATGTGGAATTTCCTAAAAGAGAGAATAGGCATATAGGAAGGATTTACACCTATATCCTGGTTTCAGGTTACCAATACTGTTGCAAAATACTGACCTAAATACTGTTGTGTGAAGCTATTTTTCCAATTTTATTAGCCTTTTTTTCTATTTATTTTTTTGCATGAGGCTATGTTCCCACACAGTATTTTGGGTGATCACGGACCCAAATTATTATTTTTTTGCTAATAACCTAAGTTAATTTTGACCCTTTATAACTTTATAAAATTTTTATTTTATTTATGTTTTCCTTGACGGGATTGATGTACTGTATATACTCGAGTATAAGCCGAGTTTTTCAGCACGATTTTTCATGCTGAAAACGCCCCCCTCGGCTTATACTCGAGTGAACTCTACGCCTGTCAATCCCTTCTCAGTGGTCTTCAACCTGCGGACCTCCAGATGTTGCAAAACTACAACACCCAGCATGCCCGGACAGTCGATGGCTGTCCGGGCATGCTGGGTGTTGTAGTTTTGAAACCTCTGGAGGTCCACAGGTTGAAGACCACTGCGGCCTTCGTCATCATCCAGCCCCCTCCCCCCTTTTGTATTGTACTCACCTCCCCTCGGCGGGAAGTTAGGGTGAGCTGGTCTGGGCCATCTATGCTGCAGGACCGTCCGGTGGGGATGGTTAGTCGTTGCAGGCTGTCCATTTTCACCAGGGGGGCTTCTTCTCTGCGCTTCGGGCCCGGCCCTGGAGTAATGACGTTGCCTTGACGACGACGCACAGGGACGTTCATGCGCAATTTCCCTGTGCATCGTCGTCAAGGCAATGTCACTAGTCCAGTGAAAATGTGGCCCAGACCAGCTCACCCTAACTTCCTGCTGAGGGGAGGTGAGTACAAAACAAAAGGGGGATGATGACGAAGGCCGCAGTGGTCTTCAACCTGCGCACCTCCAGAGGTTTCAAAACTACAACACTCAGTATGCCCGGACAGCCGATGGCTGTCCGGGCATGCTGGGAGATGTAGTTTTGCAACATACGGAGGTCCGCAGGATGAAGACCACTGGTGAATGGATTGACAGGCGGTGATGATGAAGGGGGGGGGGATGATGACGGGGGTCTGGATGATTACATGAGGGGATGATGGTTTTCCCACCCTAGGTTTATAGTCGAGTCAATAACTTTTCCTGGGTTTTTGGGGTAAAATTGGGGGCCTCGGCTTATACTCGAGTATATACGGTATGTGCAAAATTGAAAGCGTTATGATTTTTAGAAGGAGATGAGGAAAAAATGAAAATGCATAAACGGAAAAACGCTGAGTCCTTAAGGGATTAAGTATTGGAAAAAAAATGAATTTAAAGGACAACGGTCACCTGTTCACCCGCACTATAACCCGATATACCGGGTTGTAGTGCGGGTGAACAGGAGACTGATGTGAGGTTTCAGACTGCAATACCTACCTGCAGTCTGGAACCCCGATCCTCCAAATGTCCCCCTTCTTTCAGCGTTCTCTTGCGCTCTAATGCGGTCCCGCCGGCTAGATTTAAATATTCATAAGCGCGGGCGCATCACCGGTCACGTGAGCGCTCAGTAGGCACGAGCGCTCACGTGACCGGTGCTTATGAATATTTAAATCTAGCCGGCGGGACCTACTTAGAGCGCAAGAGAGCACTGGAAGAAGGGGGACCTTTGGTGGATCGGGGTTCCGGACTGCAGGTAGGTATAGCAGTCCAAAACCCTGCATCGGTCTCCTGTTCACCCGCACTATAACCCGGTGTATCGGGTCATACTGTGGGTGAACAGGTGACCGTTTCCCTTTAAAGAGTAACTCATTGTTTTGTCAATTTTATGAAAAAATAACATTAATTTAAAAATTTGCATCTAAATGCCTGAATGTTGGGAAACGGGGAGAATTGATGCCTCATCCAGGCATTTAGGTGCCAAATTTAAAATTATTCAAGAATCAAGATAGACAACTAAGCACTCCACCTTAGTGAAAATTACTATGTGTATTGGAGCAAGCAATCCTGAATAAAGGGTTTAATTTTAAAATGTAAAATGATTGTCACTTAAGAAAACAGTGTTAGGCTGGGTCCACACTACGTTTTGTCCCATACGGGAGCGCATACGGCAGGAGGGAGCTAAAACCTCGCGCTCCCGTATGTAACCGTATGCGCTCCCGTATGTCATTCATTTCAATGAGCCGACCGGAGTGAAACGTTCGGTCCGGTCGGCTCATTTTTGCGCCGTATGCGCTTTTACAACCGGACCTAAAACTGTGGTCAACCACGGTTTTAGGTCCGGTTGTAAAAGCGCATACGGCGCAAAAATGAGCCGACCGGACCGAACGTTTCACTCCGGTCGGCTCATTGAAATGAATGACATACGGGAGCGCATACGGTCACATACGGGAGCGCGAGCTTTTAGCTCCCCCCTGCCGTATGCGCTCCCGTATGGGACAAAACGTAGTGTGGACCCAGCCTTACACACGAATAGTCATTTCTTATAAAATGAACAATACAATGAGAGGTATTCTCTAAATAGAGTGTCTATGTGGGTCTGAGAAGTAGGTAAATAAATAGGTTTGTCCCACTTGGGAAAGGACATGTAGGATCCGATCTTTGTACAGCTCTGTGTTATTCCTATACAGCCCACACATTCTAGTTAACAGACGTGACCTGAATCTTCCAGCCCCATCTGCTGGTGGAAAAATCGCTGACATAATTCATGCATGTTTTCTTCTATTTGTAATATATTGAGTAATTTAATATGCATTACGACTCCACATATTGAGCCCTAAGGGTTGTGAGTCCTACGTCTTCTACCCTCCCAATGAATATACTGTGATAATATATCGTACAAAACCTGATAACGTAACGCTTAGCCTCAAACGGGACCCTGTTATCCAGGCTCTTATGGGTGATTTGCCAGAAATATTGACTGCCCTTAGAAGCTCTGCATACTTTCCCTCTGAAATGCACTCCAGGGTTTTGCTTGTGAAAACAATAGGAAGGGCTGACAGATGTAGTGCCTGGAGCCAAGAAAACACTTGCATTATGTGCTGTTTAAAATTCATCCTACTGATTTGCAGCCCTTCAAAGAAAGCACATTAACAGATACGCATTCTAATAGGCTATTAAAACAGCAAACAAAGTGCAGCTACTGATCAGAAGGCAAGGGCTTTATGGCCATTACATTATCTGTACAAGACTATGTTTAAATATTCATCCCATAACCAGGGCTCTGATACAATATCCAGTGAAAGTATCTTACTAGCTACTGATCAAGAATCTTTCAGGGACAGAACAGACTACATTTGGTCAGTAGCATGCTCCACCACGCGTCTGCCTCTCTACATGTAGCGGCTCATAACTAAGACAACAGTTTACTCACATATGACACATAGTATACTATATTTTTTTATGATAAGCATATGCTGGATGTTTGATGTACACAACATAGATAGTATATTGAAGAAAAATGTCAATCCAGCAATTCCGTAAAACATAGGCTTTATTTGTATCCAAAAGTTAAAATGTTGCAATAAACATAGCACACACGACTCACCACCTAGCCAGTGTTACACTGCAAACATGGACGCGTTTCGGGCGAATGCGCCCGAAACGCGTCCATGTTTGCAGTGTAACACTGGCTAGGTGGTGAGTCGTGTGTTCTATGGTTGTTGCAACATTTTAACTTTTGGATACAAATACTGTAAAGCCTATGTTTTACGGAATTGCTGGATTGACATTTTTCTTCAATATACTACGTATCAGGCTGGGCCAGGCCGAGGATCCGTGCAAAATTTCCTTTATGTTTCATTACACAACATAAATGCCAAACATGCATCACATAGTGTGAACAAAACCTTACATGTAAATGACTGTCCAAGTTTTAGATTGTAAGTTGTACAGTAATTACAATGAAATCACAGGGAACATTCCCATTCTGACAAAAATATAGAAAATATTTCCTAGGTAAAACATACTAAAATGGAAGAGAAATAACTGCTAGGCCTGTTGCTAGGTACGACAAAAATACTTATACATTGTGCTTGCATATATTATTTACTAAGGGCATAAAGCCCCCCCTAAATAGTCATTGCAATGGGAAAGCTTGGTTCATCAGGGGTTTCTAGAATTTAAGTACAGTATGTTTCCAAACACTTTTGTAAATATTATACATGGCATTCTGTATAAAATCAAAAATTTACTATTATGTATTCATACCATGAAAATACACGGATAGGTTTATAAATGAACCATTGCTTGGAATGCAATAAGACATATAATGTGTGACTAAATAGATCATCTAGCCTAATCTTTTATGTATACAGCAGAGCTTCATAAACCTCCTCTTAAGGGTCTGTTCACACTACGGAATTCAGCACGGTGAACTTTAACATTAGTGTGAATGGGTCACACTGCAGAATTTCAGCGGCAGACAATTTCGCCGCTGAAATTGTTCCGCTCAAAGGAAGAACATGTGGAATTCCGCCGTTAATGGTGACGCTATGCCGTCAATGGTGACGACATAGTGCCGCGCGCCGACTAACAGACTGAATCTTTGCTCGCTGAATTCCGCGAGCGGAGATTTGGCATGCATTCCTCAGTGTGAACGCACCCTAAAGGGGTACTCTGGTGGAAAATCTTTTTTTTTTTCAAAATTAACTGGTGCTAGAAAGTTAAACAGATCTGTACATTATTTCTATTAAAAAAAAATCTTTATTTTTACAGTACTTATCAGCTGCTGCATGCCCCAGAGGAAGTTGTATAGTTCTTTTCTTTCTGGCCACAGTGCCCTCTGCTGATACCTATGTTCATGTCAGGAACTGTCCAGAGCAGGATAGGTATGGGGATGGGGATTTGTTCCTGCTCTGGGCAGTTCCTGACATGGACAGAGGTGTCAGCAGAGAGCACTATGGTCAGACTAAAAGAAGTGCACAAGTTCCTCTGGAGCATACAGCAGCTCATAAGTACTGGAAGGATTAAAGGGGTACTCCGGTGGAAAACAATTTTCTTAAAATCAACTGGTGCCAGAAAGTTAAACAGATTTGTAAATTACTTCTATTTAAAAATCGTATTCCTTCTAGTACTTATCAGCTGCTGTATGCTCCAGAGGAAGTTCTTTTCTTTTTTAATTTCTTTTCTGTCTGACCACTGTGCTCTTTGCTGACACCTCTGTCCAAGATGATGTCCAAACTGTAGGAGGCCTTATCATCTTGATGTTTAGCCCTACATGTCCCTTAGTCAGATCTATGACTACAACCAGAGACATATTCTTTTAAGAGCTACTACATGGGTGAGACAAATTTCTAGCAGTCGCAGGTCCAGCAGGAAGTCAATGATTAGTGAGACCAGATCTACCACTGGAATGTAATGATTTTTTGTATATTAAAATGTCTTCTGCACATTCTCTAGATTTATCAAGATAATTTCCTACCCCAACCTTTGGGTATAAAACTCCTAGTGTATCTCAACCACATGGTTTGTCATCATGGAGGCCCTCCCTTTGAGCTTTTCCCAGACATAGGCCTCACCATCATGAGAACGGAGAAGTAATGATCAGAAGCATCTTAGAGAATGAATGGAGCACTAGTTGCAGGGTCAGCCTTAGGTGTTCAGGCGCCTGGTGCAAGCTAACCTTGTGCCCCACCCCCCGCTCCCGTGGCCTGCCCCCAATATTATTTTAAGGATACGTTATAGATCGCGGGTGGTCCGAGCATTGGTTTACTGCTGAGACCCCCACCGATCACCTCGGTTGAAGTGGTTCTCCAGCTGTTGGAAAGCTAAAACTCCCATCATGTCTGGAGAGCCTCTGGCAATGGGAGTTGTAGTTTTGTAACAGCTGGAGAGACACAGATTGGACACAGTTTTACCCATCATCTCTGCAGAACTTACAAGTGACTACAGTTCTGATGGGACAGTCAAGAGAATACAAAATGATATCAGTGACCTGAGTGATGTCTTCTGACTTGTGATATCTTCTCTGTTATCTTTTCTTCTTCATCTGGTCCAGAGACCAGGTCTTCCTCCAGCTCTATCTTCTCTGCAGAGTCGGACATCCGGACATCATTGGCTCCTCACTGTCAGCAGATCCTCATCCTCTGCATGAAGACAGTAATCATTATAACCCTGCCAGAAAGTGTACCCTAAATAATATACTGCCCCACACTGGACCCTAATTAAAATACTGCCCCACACTGTACCCTTAATAAAATACTGCCCCACACTGTACCCTGAATATAATACTGCTATACACTGTACCCTGAATATAATACTGCTATACACTGTACCCTAAATTTAATACTGCCATACACTGTAACCTGAATGTAATACTGCCCCACATTGTACCCTGAATATAATACTGCTATACACTGTACCCACTAAATATAATCCTGCCCCACACTGTACCCTGAATATAATCCTGCCATACACTGTACCCTGAATATAATCCTGCCACATACTGTACCCTGAATATAATACTACCACATACTGTACCCTGAATATAATACTGCCACACACTGTACCCCTGAATATAATACTGCCACACACTGTACCCTGAATATAATACTGCCATACACTGTACCCGGAATATAATACTGCTATACACTGTACCCTGAATATAATACTGCCCCACACTGTACCCTAAATATAATCTCCTGCCACACACTGTACCCTGAATATAATGCTGCTCCACACTGTACCCTGAATATAATACTGCTATACACTGTATCCACTGAATATAATATTGCCACACACTGTACCCTGAATATAATACTTCTATACACTGTACCCACTAAATATAATACTGCCCCACACTGTACCCTGAATATAATACTGCTATACACTGTACCCACTGAATATAATACTGCCACACACTGTACCCTGGATATAATGCTGCAACACACTGTAACCACTAAATATAATCCTGCTATACAATGTACCCTGAATATAATACTGCCACACACTGTACCCTGAATATAATACTACCACACACTGTTTCCTGAATATAATACTGCCATACACTGTACCCTGAATATAATACTGCCATACACTGTACCCTGAATATAATACTGCCATACACTGTACCCTGAATATAATACTGCTATACACTGTACTATGAATAGAATATTGCCATACACTGTACCTTGAATATAATCCTGCCACACACTGTACCCACTAAATATAATCCTGCCACACACTGTACCCTGAATATAATACTGCCACACACTGTACCCCCTGAATATAATACTGCCACGCACTGTACCCTGAATATAATTTGGACATACATGCATACATATCATATATACATATACACCCCCTCTTATCCTCTGTGTTCTCATCATCCACAAATCCCCCGCCAAACCCCTCATCTTCACTACTATAACCCCCCCTCCTCATCACCCCCATAACCCCCCCTGCACCTCTCATCACCCCATTACCCTCCCTGCACCTCTCATCACCCCCATAACCCCCCTGCACCTCTCATCATCCCCATCACCCCTCCCTGCACCTCTCATCATCCCCATCACCCCCTGCACCTCTCATCATCCCCATCACCCCTCCCTGCACCTCTCATCATCCCCATCCCCCCCCTGCACCTCTCATCATCCCCATCACCCCTCCCTGCACCTCTCATCATCCCCATTACCCCCCTGCCCCTCTCATCATCCCCATTACCCCCCCCTGCACCTCTCATCATCCCCATCAACCCCCCTGCACCTCTCATCATCTCCATCACCCCTCCCTGCACCTCTCATCATCTCCATCACCCCTCCCTGCACCTCTCATCATCCCCCTCACCCCCTTGCATCTCTCATCATCCCCATTACCCCCTCTGCACCTCTCATCATCCCCATTACCCCCTCTGCAACTCTCATCATCCCCATCACCCCCCCTGCACCTCTCATCACCCCCATAACCCCCTGCACCTCTCATCGCCCCCATAACACCTCCCTGCACCTCTCATCACCCCATTACCCTACCTGCACCTCTCATCACCCCCATAACCCCCCTGCACCTCTCATCATCCCCATAACCCCCCTGCACCTCTCATCATCCCCATCACCCCTCCCTGCACCTCTCATCATCCCCATCACCCCCTGCACCTCTCATCATCCCCATCACCCCTCCCTGCACCTCTCATCATCCCCCCCTGCACCTCTCATCATCCTCATCACCCCTCCTTGCACCTCTCATCATCCCCATTACCCCCCTGCACCTCTCATCATCCCCATTACCCCCCCCCCCTGCACCTTTCATCATCCCCATCAACCCCCCTGCACCTCTCATCATCTCCATCACCCCTCCCTGCACCTCTCATCATCTCCATCACCCCTCCCTGCACCTCTCATCATCCCCCTCACCCCCTTGCACCTCTCATCATCCCCATCACCCCCCCTGCACCTCTCATCATCCCCATCACCCCCCCTGCACCTCTCATCATCCCCATCACCCCCCCCTGCACCTCTCATCACCCCCATAAACCCCGGCACCTCTCATCACCCCCATAACACCCCCCTGCACCTCTCATCGTCCCCATACCACCCTGCACCTCTCATCGCCCCCATAACACCCCCTGCACCTCTCATCGCCCCCATAACACCCCTGTGCACCTCTCATCGCCCCCATAACACCCCCCTGCACCTCTCATCACCCCCATAACACCCCCCTGCACCTCTCATCGCCCCCATAACACCCCCCTGCACCTCTCATCGCCCCCATAACACCCCCCTGCACCTCTCATCCCCCCATAACACCCCCCTGCACCTCTTATCACCTCCACAACCGCCCGCAAGTTTACTTACCCTGCCGGGGATCGGTGCAGTGAGGCTGCATCTATTCCTGTCACTGCACGGGTTCGGAAATCTCACCTCACACCATGGAGGACGAAGCTCTGCATTACACAGGCAGACACAGCAGAGGGTGAGTGATGACGTACACAGTCCCTCCCCTCCCCCCTGCTGTGTCTCCACAGGACATCATCTACCACGGGAGCTTTCCAGTTTGCACGGGGAAAGGAAAACACAGAGCTGGGGGAGGGGACGTAGGTGCACAGCTCCTTCACATCCCCCTGCTCTGTCTTGGGAGGACGTAAGTTTGCACGGTCACAATAAGCCACAGCAGGGGAGAGAGAACATACATGCACAGCTCGACCGGCCCTGCAATGATTCCTAAGGGTCCCGCGTCGTAGAAATAGGTTAAAAAAAAAAAAAGATGTGTCGGCCGCCAGGCGCCCCTGTTGCTATGGCGCCCTGTGCGGCCGCACAGCTCGCACACCCAAAGGCCGGCCCTGACTAGTTGCACATGTGTGGTGTACTCCATTCATTCTTGTGGGGGGAGGCATTGGACCCCCGCCAATTAGCTAGTTATCCCCTATCTTATGGATATGAACAATTTTTGATTGTTGGAAGACCCAGTTAAGTGGCAAGAGTAATGCAAGATTTTTTCCATTTAGGTCCTATTAATAACAGGGAGGCAGAGGTTCAATGGCTGGCATAGGGTGGGAGACTTATAAACATGGTATTGCCATGATAAGAATAAGAGAGCTAACAAAAAAATATATATGTATTTTGGAGAACCCTTTAAAGATTTGGACTTTAAAAAGCAGTTTGTGTTAAAAATTCAAATGCTAAAACATAAAGAAAAATAATTTTGCTGAAGCAACTAAGACAGTAGTGTGCTCCTGATAAGGCCACATGATGCCTTATGCTTTAAGAGAAGCACTGCAGGCTACAATCATCTGAGCAGTATCTAAATAGAACAAGGATTTCATAAAGAATAAAGCCAAGCCCACACTAAAAAAAATGTTAACGGGAAACTCCGGTGGAAAAAAAATGTTTTCAAATCAACTGGTGCCAGAAAGTTATACAGATTTGTAAATTACTTCAATTTAAAAATCTTAACCCTTCTAGAACTTATCACAGCTGCTGTATACTACAGATATACTACAGAGACATTTGTGAAGTTCTTTTCAGCCTGACAACAGTGCTCTCTGCTGACTCCTCTGTCCGTGTCAGGTACTGTCCAGAGCAGGAGAGGTTTTCTATGGGGATTTGCTTCAGGTGTCAGCAGAAAGCACTGTTGTCAGGCAGAAAAGAAATTCACAAATTTCACTGTTTAATATAGCAGCTAATAACTACTGGAAGGATTAAGATTTTTTAATAGCAGTAATTTAAAAATCTGTTTTAACTTTCTGGCAACAGTTGATTTGAAAACATTTGTTTTCTACTGGTTTCCACCAGAGTTCCCCTTTAAGCATTACCTCCAAACCGCAGGCTGCAAACTCTGCTGATCACTTTTTGCAGCCCAGGGGATTCAATCATCTCTGGAAAATGAGTCCGGATATGAAATCCTTGCCCTGTCAGCCTGGAACGGGATTTTCACATTACATATTTGGTTTTGGATATTGTTCGTCTCCAGGAAAGCAGCTTGTGATGTGTTTTTATCTCTGCCTCTGTTTTGTGTCATGCACCCATAGCAACAGCTGCAGCACATACATGTAACATAGTAAAGGGGGCTACATCATGTCTGATAAGGACTATGGAATCTCTGGAGGTCATATGGGGTGAATGTACAAACTATGGCTTATCTGTCCTTGTCCCCACCTATTCATCTAAACCAGTGTTTCCAACAGCTGGAGGCCCCCTGGTTGGTCCAGGACACTGTTCAGGCAAATGTCCATCCTTTTATCCTCTTTTAAATTAAATAGGTACTGTCAGGAACAAAAACTTTTTAAATGTCTTGGCAAACATTAACCTTTCTTATTAAGGATGTCCCGATACCATTTTTTTTAAGACTGAGTACGAGTACCGATACTTTAAATCTAGTACTTGCCAATACCAAGTACGAGTACCAGGGTTACCCAGTCTCTGGTGCTGCTTAACGTGCTGATATGCGGGTTCCTTGTTATGTGCAATGAAGGCGGCTGTTGTAGTATGAGCCAAGATTTCTCTCTTCTCCATTGGGCAGAACAGGGAATTTGCATTGGCGGCGAGACCGATGTCTCCGGAGCGATTGCGCTGATGTTTACATGGTGAGCAGCGGTAGAAACAGGGTCACCTGCACAACAACCTACCTAAAGGTTAGTGCAGGTGACTCTGCTTGTAAGATTGCCTTTAATAGTAGGTAGTATCCCTTTGTAGGTAGTATAGATAGCTGCAGACATTAGACAGCAGGGCCCCCCTTGTAGCAAGCAGGTAGTATCCCCTTGTAGGTAGTATAGATAGTTGCAGACATTAGACAGCAGCCCCCCCCCCCCTCCTTGTAGCCAGATGGATCCACACCTGTAGACAGAAGCCCCCTTTTGAAGATAGCATTCCCCCTTTGTAGCCAGCAGGACTCCCCCTGTAGACAGCAGTTCACCTTTGTAGAAAGCAGCCCCCTTTGTAGCCCACAGCCCCCATTTGTTACCAGCAGCCCCCCTTTGTAGTTGCTCACTGTCCGGTGTCTCCGCTCCACAGCCCTGTTCTCATCACTGACGCTGCCGTTTTGCCGTCCACATTATGGCATCTATGGAGGAGCATGTGACATACACATCACTCTGCTTCCTCCGTAGCGTTACGCTGGGCGCAGTTGAGTGACTTGTATGTCACATGCTCCTCCATAAGATGCCATAATGCGGACGGCAGAACGAGGCAGCGGCAGTGATGCGAACTGGAGGAAGCAAAGCACTACACCAGGTATCGGATTTGGTAACAGGGACATTAGACGAGTCCCCGATACCATGCAGATACCTGGTATTGGCCCCGATACTGATACTAGTATTGGTATCGGGACATCCCTAGAAAATACTTCATAAAAAAAAATAGTATCTCCTTTTCATAGAAATCATGGCTTATAGAAAAGACCACTAGGGGTCCCCATACCATTCAGAATATGGTCCTGTCTGGCTGCAGCATCATCTTTGTCCAAGCCAAAGCACATACTGGGACAAAGTCAGGTAAGTGAGGGCAGCACTAGCACTTCTCTGTGCCCACTCCTGTCTTGTCTATCATTCTGAAAAAAGAAAGGAGGGGGTTACAGAGCAGCCTACAGTGATTGGATTAAGAGACCACGCACAGCAGATTTAGGGAGGAAGTGAATGCATGGTGAGTGGGGCATGCCCAGTGCTTGCCTCAGAGGAGAGACTTTATCTCTCCCGTGCTCCCATTGAGATGAATGGAGTGTATGCCATTTACTGCTCATGTGAAAGTCGGGGTCCCGTTCCCGAGGTCGCAAGGGTCCCAGGGTCGGACCCCCCGTGATCAGCTACTTATCCCCAATCATGTGGTTAGTTTTTGCTACACAACCTCTTTAAGTGCTGCATATTACCCAATAGGTCCAGTTCACAACTTGCATTTTGATGCAGCTTTTTTTTTAACCAAAAGTATAAATCATTTCAATAATAGTCCCACCATTAGGCTATACAACTGAATGCAAAAGCTCATGAAAATCTTGTTGCAAGGTATGACAAATCCTGTCTGGATACGCTCTCTTTGTAAATCTATGATCTCTGCAGAAAAAAGGTTCCATGACAGTTTCCAGGCAATTTTCCCTGGTCTTGTAAACAGGGCAGGGAACCTAATGTAGGGGTTGGACAGACTAGCCAACACTGCCGGGAGAATTAATCTAAGGGAGTTTTTTAATGAATATTGGAGTTAGCAACTTTAACTTTCTAACATAAACTGACAGTCAACATAACTACAGGGGCAATAGAAACATAACAGGAAACTTTAGAACAAAAGCATGCACTGAACAAATGCAAAGCAGATGAAAATGAATGGTCAAACAGTCTCCATATATAAGCCCAGCACTGACAGGTATTGTACTATAATTGTACTGGCTGAATTCTAGACAAATCCTTCAACTATCCTCCTACTGCAAGCATACCTCCTACATCAGATAAACATGTGCCACAAAATAAGGGAAGAAACTGTGAGCCACGGCTATGATCTTTTCATAGGTCCAAAGAGGGTCTTTGTTTCCTGGTCAATCCAAATATTTTTTTTTACTTTTTTTTTGCAAGACACATGTGGGGAATTTATCATTTGTATCTTTTTTTACTCCACTTTTCTAGCTTGTATTCTTTCCCTTTTGCCAATATCAAACACAACAAATGAGTCATATTGCCTGTAAATTTTACTAATCACTTTTTTACCTTGTGGATTTTTCTGCCATTTTGCTAAATATTAAAAAGTTGCAAATAATGAATATGTCTAAAATCCTTCCATCAGATACCAAAACTGGTAAACAAGGCAGAGCAAACATACAGAAAAATCTGCAATCCAACGTGTGAACACAGCCTCAGGAGAGGTGTATACGGTAATGATAGGAAATCCTAATCCCAGAGAGATAGCGGCAGCAGCATACAAATCTGGGGAGGCATCTGTAAGCTGCAAGAAGGGAACTGATAGGGGATGATGTCATCCTGTAGTTCACAGGAAGTCTGCTGACCCTGGACAAACCCCTTCCTGTCACACATTAAACACTGTAATCCCCAAAAAGTGCAACCATTAAAATGTCTAAACTTTATTGTGACAATGTGGCAAACTACGAAACAGCTGTTGCCGCTTCTTGCATGTCAGTCAGACTTGTGCTGCCCACCGCCTTTCTTCTTCTAGACAAGTTACATTAAAGTTTGGACTTTTTAAATGCAGTTTTTTTTTCTCTTTTTTTTTTATTATTATTTTGTCACCACATCTTTTGCTAATTCAAGCTGGTCACGACAGCTTTTTCCCACTCCCTTCTATTATTGTAATTTTTTGGAATACTAGAATCAATGTACGGTGTTGATACATAAATCAGATGAGCAGCAGTGGTGCCTTTTACACTTTCTCTCTGAGCTTAGTGCTTTTCACACTAAACACTAATTTTATGTGGGTCAGGTTGTTGAGCACATGACCTAGTTACAGTAATGTAACATATGGAAAAAATCTGCCCAGAGTATGTGTGTAAATTGACATTCAGAGCAGATTTTAAACCCCCAGCATGTCCATTTAGATTGCGAATATACTTTGTTGCAGAGTTTCCCTTATTGCCTTCAATGTGAAAGTTAAAATCTACACCAAATATGCAATACGCATGCAGCTGCAGCAAAATCAACAGTATGTAAGGGCATCACTGGATATAACTGCACTGTAATCACTTATATGGTCTGTAGTGCTAATGATAGTGGTTATGATATCTGTATTATTTAGGCATATAAGGGCATCACTAGATATTATTGGATCATAATCACTTATATAGTCTGTCGTGATAATAATAGTGGTCATGGTATGGCAGTATTATTTAGGCAGTATGTAGAGGCATCACTGAATATAAATGCAATGTAATCACTTATATGGGCTATTATGGTAATGATAGTGGTTGTCTGTCAGTATAGGAGGTCATTCTAATCTCAGGTGACAGGCTGACAACATTATTGCTGTTAAAGCATTTGGCTATGCCCTTCTCTCTTCCTGTTGTATGAGACCTCGCTGGCCCTATAGACCTACAATATAAGTCTGTGCGGGTCACGTGACACAGAGACAGAGGAGCATGCACTCCCGGCTCATTCTCATGACTGGTGGGGGTCTGAACACTCAGACTTTGACCAATGAAAACTTTTGATATGTCTCTACAACATACTAAAAGTTGTTTTTTGTTTCCATTTTTTTATGATTAAATGGCAGATTGTCATCATCCACAGGGAAATTAGGTCCATGAATGATATTTCAGAAAAGAATGCTCTCTGAAAGCTCTCTGTTCATCCGCTGTCAGGTAACACAGTTTATGTATGGATAGCCCGAACAACTGTAATTGAAAATATAGACTAATATAGTTACATATTGGCTGTGTCAAAAATGATCATTCATTGGATCATGGTTATGATAGTTATTCCCACCTATCAACCTACTTCTGTCTAATATGTATGGCCACCATTAGTCCATGCTCTGACCATTTTACTGACTTTCCCTACTTCCTGACATTGTTCACTTCATTACATATAATAGGTGTAAATGTGCTGAATGCTGTGGTGTCAATAAAGCAGTATATATAATATGATAGGATACAATACTTGTCCATGGATGGGGAACACGAACACAGGAGATTATGAAGTTTTTCATCTATGTAGCTCAGTGACTCAATGGAAGAGAAGTGACAACATGTCTCTGGGCTGGCAGATTAGGACACACAATATACAGTGAAACCTCTCACTGAAACTAAAAGATCACCTCTTTGAGAAGACCACTCCATATTCCAGACCAGATTTTTGTGTCCACCTTATCTTATACATAGTGGACATTTTCTTTGAGAAGAGTACCCCCATAGAAGACAAAAAGACCACTTTTCTATGCAATGTTGGGTGGTCATCTCAAAGAGGTTTCAATTTATAAGGAGAATGCATTGTTTCTATTAGCCATATATACAGAGCTCTGGAGAACCCTTTTTAATGCTGCAGAGTGCAAATCTTTTGTCCATCTGACTTCAGTGCATGAGTCTAAAATTATTGCTAAAAGTCTCCATGGTAGCAGCTACAGTGCAATGGTTTTCCATAAAACGTGGAAAGTTTAACTCAAGTTTTCCATGAAAAACGTTTCCACATTAAACATAGAGAAAAGGCCACTTGTTTCTGTATGTCAACAAGCACGTATGTTATTTGGGAGAATTAGCAGATTAAAAGATTAATACTTAGGAGGAACAGCTGGCCTAGAAAGAAATGCCCAAGTCTTGGAAAAAACAGGACCTATTTTCATGTGCCAGTGCCAGATAACATCTTGCGTCCTTAAGCAAATGATGTTATCTCCTTATGAAGACAAGAAGTGCATTGTAAGCTCTAACAGACCATAGAAGATAAATTATTCAGGCAATAATAACAGGACACTCCTACACTTGGGTCTCCTCCTCAGTTTTTGCCTTGGATGTACACTTAAATTTATACTTGCAGCCATGGGCATTTCCTTTGGAAAAACGTGCGGGACAGCAGTTACTTAAGAACATTTACATAGAACACAAAGGAATTAAACTGATCCCCTACAGAGCAGACAGATGTCATTTCCATTAATCTTCTCCAAAGAGTGACACAAAGGATGTGCGGTGATGGTTCTCAGGCCTTCTCCACGGGGCATATAATTGGTGAAGTATAGATAAACTGCAAATACTTATTAAATGTACTATGCAACACACTGGGAAATGCTAACATTCTGTAGACTACATACTACTTACTGCTTATGAAATCCAGCAATATTCTTTCTAGTGTGGTTGTCCAGGGGTAATGTCTTTTTACTAGATCTTGCCCAACCATTCCTTCTTCTCATGTTTGGCCATACATTTGCATGTATGATATCTTATGCTACATTTTCCTGCAACGTCAGTGGAATTAAAATGTATGGATTTAAACAGTCGTCTATTGGTGTTCATTAAAAAGTTCTGCCATACTGTGGCATTTTCAATCAGGAGTATTCAGATACCCATTTACATCTAAAAAAAAAAATGTGTGCATGGTTTGTTCGGTCCTTGTGTAGTTTAGTGCAGGCGCTCTCTATACAGCCATGCGCTTGCATGCGATGAGCTCCACGTCATCATTATAGGCTTCCACAGGTAAAACTACTTTCTGTAGTGCAACTAGAACCATTCGACCTATAAGGCCAAGATCGACAATAATTAAAGTGGTATCCAATATTATGCATTTATGACATTACCAAAGGATATGCAGGTTTCCTGCAGGTGTCAAATGACAAAAAAAGTATTTTAGCAACTAAAACAGGAAGAAGCATTAAGAAAAAAATAGGGGGTAAAAAAACAAAATATTTAAAAAACTGATAAAAGCAGTAAAAGTGGAGACAGAAAGACAAATTTCCAAAGAGAGTATACATAACCCCAAAATGTTCAAATAGTAAAAATTTTAACAATTCAAGCATTGGCCCATTAAAAATCTATGAGAAAGAAATTATACATGGGGAGGAGAAAAAAGATGGGGAGGAAAATAATATGCCAGATAAAATACAGCGGGATTAAGGTAAACTCCACAGTTCATGTTACCTGTCTAACCCAGAAAGAAGTACAGTATTACCTAAAAAAAAGATCAAAATAGACACATAACCAGTCCCAAATGACATTTACCCCAGCGTTCTAAAGGAGTTAAGCAACGTAATAAACAGACCCCTATTTCTAATGTTTTGGGCCTCAATAGTGACCTGGTCAATTCCCCAGACCTGTTGCATAATTTCCCTTCACTATGTTTTTCAGCGAAGAGTAAAATAGAATCATCTAACAAACCCTAAACTAAGCGCCCTTTCCTACATTCAAAGGACTAGACGATGACAAGCACCGATCTTATTGACTGAGCTGAGTTTAAGCTCATGAAACAAGCGCCAATATGTTGCAAGGCCTGGCCACACAAACAATCACATTTTCTTATTCATTTGCTGATCACTGACCCCTTTACATGGGCCAATTATCAAAAAGGAACGCTCCTATGAACGCTCATATAGGGGGACTTTTATCAAAGCATTTAGTAGTTTTTTTTTATTGCCTAAAATTGTCACAAAAAAGTAAGTTGCATGTGCGACTACTCTATTTTTTGTGTGACTGTTTGATTGTGCAAAGCAAAAAAAAAGAAAGAAACTTGCTTACCAAAGCAAAAAGTGATTTTTGACTTGCAGTGGTCAGAGATTCATCAAGTGCAAAAAGGTCGCATCACATGAAAAAACCTACTAAATTTACTCCAGCTCAGAGCAGAAAAAGCCAATACCAAAGAAAAAAAAGAGAAAAATTGCTTACCTGAAAGCAATTTATCAACAGACTGAAACCAGTTGATAAATAAGTCGCACATAAGCAAAAAAAATTGTAAGAAACAAATAACTAAAAAAAGGAATACATAAGCAAACATTGATAAATGTCCCCCATAGTCAAGCCTGTGTAAAAGAGCCATAAAGTGCATCTGTTACTTCATCTATAGTTGTGAAGCCGGCAATACAGAGGTTAACAAGGGTATGCCAGGCATACCTTTGTGTTTGGTCTGGTTGCTGTCTAAAAAGTAATACAGCATTTATAGCATTTACGAGTGTCAAAGAATCCTGGCCTGCAGTCCGCTATGCCCTAGATTAGCAATATCATGCCCGCTTGCCCTGCTGATTGACACACAGAGCTTGCCTACCACAGAGGCCCTATGTAGTATACCCACAACAAGTTCATAAGTGATTCCCAACTTATCAAACTCGCTGCCCATGCACAGTCATCCCTGTTGACAGCGCATGCACGGGCACACTGTAAAGGGACACCATGGGCCAGTGAGTCTGTGTATTGATAACCAGGCCACACAGGCATGGAAGTCAACAGAGAGAGGCATTGTGGCCCTGGAGCAAAGCGGACTCAGGCTACACCTCTCTGACATTCATGGACGCTATAAGGCTGGGTTCACACCACGTTTTTGTATCAGGTTTTTGTATCAGGTTTTTGATAAAAAACGGATTCCTCAAAACCTGACTAAACTGTATCAAAACGTGTGTACACATTTTTATCTGTATACGGTTGAAAACTGTATACGGTGTGAAAAATGATGGCCGGTTGCATCCGTTTTTTAAGAAAAAAAAGTATACTTTCTATAAATGAAACCGGATGCCGAAACTATATAATAAAATCATGGTGTGAACACACCCTAAAAAACATTTTTTTTTTTTATTGGACTAAAGTTAACAATTATACATATACAGAGTAGGTGGAGAGATGGCACTGCTCGATTCGGTAATTCATTCATTTTTCGCTACATTGTACATGAACAATTATAATAACAAAGGTGTGCTTGTTAACTCCTCCTAGACTGTGTTTCTGGTTTCACAATTATAGTTAAAGGAATTCAACACAACCCTTTTGTACATTCTCATTGTAAATGTTTCCATTTGAAGTAAGGCAGCTGTGTCCTCTAGTTTTCTATACATGACTTGTCTTGCGAATAGTAAGTAACACCCATTAAGGGTCTGTCTATCTATCCTACTAAGAAAGAAAATTTAGTAATCCAAAACCACAGTACTGTCTAGAAAGGCGTGATTCACCATCTGACTGCTTGGATGCCAGCTGACCAAATCATTCTCTTTCATATGCATAATGTATGACTCCTTCTCATACACACAGATTGTTTCGGCCACTACTAGAATGTGGTTTAAAAGATGGTTCCACAATTTAATCTTACAGTCTTTTTAATATGCGCTAGTTTTCATGAACTTAAATCACTGACAAAATATTCCTATTGAATCTGTGTCCGTCCACTTTCATTCAGCTGTTTTTTAGTCAGTGTTCTCCATCTTCATTTCAAAGACAAAACAAGAAATGGGTCTCAAATACAAAAGGGGCACAAGTCTTTCTGTTATAGTTTTTCACTGCATAGGTCCTTCTCCTCATTTTGATGTAATCTTAAATTCTGACTGAAAAGTTTAAAAGCCTAAGGGTAAATTTTATAGGATTTATCTGTTCTCTGAAGTCAAAATTGATGATAGATTCTTTAGCTTCAAATGTTATGCTCATTGCACAAAAACATACAAAAAGACCAAATAAAATTAATAGTTAAATGACAGCTCTATGTCTACAATTAGTATATCTTTATTTGACAACAGAAACAATGTACAATCTGTTCACCACTGAATGGCATTTTAAATTTGCAGATAAATATCGTAACTATTGCCTAATGTATCATGTAAGATAGAGAGTGACTGCAGGTCATGAGAAGTTGCCCAGACAAAGCTTTGCTTTCCATACTCTTGTGCTGAGGAAAAGCTCCCAATTCATATTAATGGCTTCCAACGCACAGAGAATAGAAATAATTTAGGGCTATCTACTGACCGGACCTGTAGTTTCAACTCTGTTCTGTTCTTAACTGGTGCAGGACTGTCGAATAACCAATGGTTATGCAAATAGCTATTTACATGTCAGTGAGGCTTATTTGCATTTAAATAGTGTGAACTTATGTACAACTTTCAGAGCAATTCTTTGTTATAAATAAAACAATATTTTACACATTAATTTACACCAGACCTAAGAACTTTCTTTGTTATATACTACAATTTTCCTTTCATGTCCAAATGTTGACAACTGAGTCACGGATTTGATAACAGACCAAATATAAAACATATGAGAAAGAACGCTGAAGCAAGTGTGTGAGAAGTGCCCTGAAAAATTCCATATATACCACCATACTGCCAAATAGTGGCTAATACTTTTTTTTCCCAATTTAGTGTTCTTTTTCTATAATGGCAATAGCAAGGAACAATTAATTTTTTTAAGCTCTAGCTATTAAAAAAAAGCTGTGAAACATTCACCAATTCTGCTTGCAAATATATTTCGATTCTGCTTCATTTTTACTCTCTCTGGCAAGTTTCAAATCATCAGCGTATCACACATGGCAACATATTAGCGTTCTATGAATCCCGAGATGGGGCCAATAAATCTAGGATTGGGCAAGGATGCATCATACAGGCACAAAAATACCCTCTAAATATGCTCATGTGAAACTAGACAAATTTTAAATAAAGTTGTGTAACATACAGTGGGTGAAAAAAGTGTTGAACACATCACCTTTTTTCTCACTAAATATATTTTCAAAGTCGCTACTGATATGAGGTTTTTACCAGATGTTGGCAACCACCCAAATAATCCATGCAAAGAAACCAAAAGAAATAAACTCAGAAATTACGTTATTTATAATAATTTGAAATCACAGAGAGAAAAAGTATTGAACACACGAAGAAGGGGAGGTACAAAAAGGCATGGAAATCCAAGACAACAGCAGAAATCTCTCAGAAATCTCACAGTGATTAAAAAGCAATCCAGCCCCTTATCAGTGCAAATTAATATCAACTGGGTCAGTCCCAACTGATGGCCTACAAAAAGGTCTCATTGCCAAGGTGCACACAAGACACATCTCATAACGGGTAAAAGGAAAGAGCTTTCTCAAGACCTTCACAACCTAATTGTTGCAAAACTTAACCATGGTGTTGGTTACAGGCACATTTGTAAGCTTCTTAAAGAAGATGTCCAGCGGTAATAAACGTACCCCCTATCTGCAGCATAGGGGATAAGTGTCTGACCGCTGGGACCCCCCGAGATGTCTCGTACGGGCCCCGGCACAGCTCTTGTGTGTGATCTTTCACACACAGCAGGTCAGCTGATCCAAACACACCCCCTCCATTTAACTCTAATGGAGAAGTGGAGACACAGCATTTGTGAGTCTCTGCCTCTTCCATAGAAATTAATGGAGGGGGCGTGCTTCGACCAGCTGATGTGCTGGGTACAAAACGCACTCGAGAAGAGACGGGCTGAGCTGGAGCCCTGTACAGGAGATCATGGGAGGTATCAGCAGTCGGACCCCCGCGATCAGACACTTATACTGTTTATTACCGCTGGACATCTTCTTTAATGTTCCAGTGACAATCATTTTACCATAAATTTGTCTCGACTAGGTGCTCCTCCCAAGATTTCTGACAGTAGTGAAAAGAATAATCAGAAGAGTTGTCCATGAGCCAAGGTCCATATGTATTGTCTTAAAAAAAAAAAAAAAAAAAATCAATAAAGATTAAGGGTGCGTTCTCGCCTGGCGTATACGCAGTGTATTTCACGCTGCGCAAAATTTTCCGGCGGTAGCCTTATGTGTGTAGTGAGTTTTGGAGGCGGGGCCGTGTGCCGGCGTGACTGTGATGCGCGGCTTTCGGGCGGCAGCCCTAAGTGTGTAGGGAGTTTTGGAGGCAGGGCCGTGTGCCGGCGTGACTGTGACACGCAGCTCCGTCTCCAAAACTCACCGCACACATAGGGCTGCGGCCGGAAAGCCGCGCGTCACAGTCACGCCGGCACACGGCCCCGCCTCCAAAACTCACTACACACATAGAGCTGCCGCTGGAAAGCCCTGTGTGTATAGTGAGCGAGGAATACGCAGCGTATTTCCCGCTGCGTATACGCCAGGTGGGAACGCACCCTAAAGTGAAAAGAAAAAGAGCCAAGGAGCACTTGGGGAGAGCTTCAGAAATACCATGATTTAGTAACAGCAGAAACAGCATTAATTGAGAAAAATACATACTTATTTCACGAAGTTAGATTGTGTGTATATTGACTGATCTTGCCAAATACAGTTTCTTTTTAGTCATGGTCAGCCAAAAAAATCCAGCACAGTGGATCATACTTTGTCAGCCATTGTAAATGCCGATGAAATATGGTTATGGTCAGCCTTAGGGAATGAGGACTGCATAAAACTCTCAGTTTAATACTATTCAACATGGTAGTGACGACAATGTATACAGAAAAGAAACCTAAGACAAGCACTAAAATGATTAAAGAAAAAACTGGCAAAAGGGGGATGCTTTCCATTATCATCATTACAAAGAGACTCTCTAATGCAGCGTTTCTCAGCCATGGTGTCTCCAGCTGTTGCAAAACTACAACTCCCAGCATGCCCGGACAGCCAAAGGCTGTCAGGGCATGCTGGGAGTTGTAGTTTTGCAACAGCTGGAGGTACCCTGGTTGGTAAACACTACTCTAATGCATCATTTTATGTTTTGCCTAAACCTTTTGGCCATCATTGAGTACACTACAGCATCACTACTGAAAGGCTGGTACTGTAGATTGATATATGTCACATTCCTATATCACTACCCACGGTATAGCTGTGTAATGGTGGGGAACAAAAGGACCAGAGGGGGACCTGGCAGGAGACTTCCTGACCGAGTTCCCCTTATAAGCATCGTCCATTGTTCAGAACCTAGGAATTTGCCAGAAAAACAAAGGGAAAAAACTAATAATAATTGAGACGCTTTTATTTAACTTATTTTGACATACTTTACCCATTTGGTATGAGTAAAAAAATAAAGAAAGATTATTATTTTTTTTTTCATAGGATTTTGTTATGAAACAGCCATTCTAGTCACAACTGCCATCAATTACAGTGCTACAATAAACACGTCCAAGGAAAATGGGGTAAAAAGGAAAAATTCACTTTGCTTCCCGTTTAATTTTATTGTACTGAGTACTGAGCATTTGTCATGTTCTGCACATTTTCAGACTACCGGTATACTAAAACCATAATTTATTTATACATATGACTGCATGGATCCTGATAAGAAATAAAAGCAAAAACAACAAACATGCAGGTTCTGTTGTGGGCGCTGGGTATTGGAAAAAATCATGTTTATATATAGGTCCTATACTGTGATTCTTATCTGGCACAAAATGAACAAAATATATGATATTTAAAAATAAAAAGGGCAGTACTATTAAAAACTGTTACGTTCATAAGTTAAATATTGATTAAAAATGTCAGTTAGAAAGTGTCAAAACAATTCAATGCATAATAAAACTAACAATACTATGCACATGCTAGCAAAATGGCAACTTACTGATCAGTAATACATTTTTGGTCCTATACAAAAAAGCTGTACATCCTTAGAGCTTGTTCACATGGGCGGATTTGCTAGGAACCTTGCAGCATGTTTCCCGCTGCGAGTTTGATGGGGGTTGGCTCTCAGCTGGCTGTTCGCTGCAGAATTTCGGCAGCAAAATTTCCACAGAGCTCATTGACCAGCAAATCCGCCCATGTTAATGAGCCCTTAAAGCCTGACTGTCATTAAATACCACTCTGACATGTTAATCAGACATGTCAAAAGTTGTTGGTTGCTCTGGGTCTCACTTGTGTGTATGAAACACTTTCATCTTTACATAATTGAATGTGCTGACAACAAAATCACGTAAAAATTATCAATGGAAATCAAATTTATCAACCCATGGAGGTCTGGATATTGAGTCACACTCAAAATCAAAGTGGAAAACCACACTACAGGCTGATCCAACTTTGATGTAATGTCCTTAAAACAAGTAAAAAATGAGGCTCAGTAGTGTGTGTGGCCTCCACGTGCCCGTAAGATGAGGTGGCGGATGGTCTCCTGAGGGATGTCCTCCCAGACCTAAACTAAAGCATCTAACAACTCCTGGACAGTCTGTGGCGTTGGTGGATGGAGCGAGACACGATGTTCCAGATGTGCTCAATCGGATTCACATCTGGGGAATGGGCTGGCAAGTCCATAGCATCAATGCCTTCCTCTTGCAGGAACTGCTGACACACTCCAGCCACATGAGGTCTAGCATTGTCTTGCATTAGTGCCAAGCGCACCAGCATTTGGTCTCACAAGGGGTCTGAGGCTCTCATCTCGGTACCTAATGGCAGTCAGGGTACCACTGGCAAGCACATGGAGGGCTGTGCGGCCCCCCCCAAAGAAATGCCCCCCCACACCACACCTGACCCACCAACAAAACGGTCATAATGGAGGATGCTGCAGGCAGCAGAATGTTCTCGAAAGAGTCTCCAGACTATCACATGTACTCAGTGTGAACCTGCTTTCATCTGTGAAGAGCACAGACTAGTATGTAAATAAGGAAAAGAAAAAAGGAAATGTGCAGCTCACAATTATAAAACCTACCGAGCACAAGCGGGTAATGCACCTATACCTTATGGTGCTAGTATTAAAAATAAGAGAAAGAACCAAAAGTACCCAGACCTCAAGGAAGGTATAATAAATGTAATAGATTAGACTATAGTTAAAGAACCAAGGATCGTGCTTCAACACTAAAATATATAATTTTTATTAAATGATATAAAAAATGATGAGAATGCCACCTCACAAGGGGCCCCTTGTGAGAGGAATATGCATTTACCTATTAAAATTTACCTATTAGATGGAAAGGATGCAAGGATGTATGCAATGTTGTAACGAATTCCTCTTAACAGATAAAAGTGTAACAATGTTCAATATGTTACCACTATGAGGAAAATAAATAATATTCTCTGTTGCAAGTTTCTCCGTGTCTCTGTATCAGAACAAATAGCTAGCAGCTTTACAGTACATTACCGGTCCTTAGATGTTCAGCTATCCGTAATTTTAATGTTCTTTTGGTACGTCCTATGTACTGTTTAGCACATTTGCATTCTATAACATATATTACTCCCTTTGTGCTCCACGTAATTAAATCTTCTATCTTCCATTTAAATGTTTTCTTACGTGTAACACAAAGGGAGTAATATATGTTATAGAATGCGGATGGGCTAAACAGTACATAGGATGCACCAAAAGAACATTAAAATTACGGATAGCTGAACATCTAAATAATATCAAAAACAGAAACTTGAAACATCCTCTCTCGGCCCACTTCATTACAGTTCATAATGGCAATTTTAGCACTTTATCATTCACTGGTATACAAATAATAAGAAAAGTTTGGTGTGGAGGAAGTTTTATGTTGAAAATGTCCAAGGCAGAAAGCAAAAAAATATTTGAGTTTTCAACATTAGAACCGGGTGGACTCAATTCCAACTTCGAGCTGTTTGGATTCTTGTAGTGGATGCACTTGGAATTGATGGATACCCCCGGTTTATATATACGGTGGTCTACTCAATAATGACTGCATCCTCCTTCATCCCTTCAACTACTGTTCTTAATGATTTTATTGTTTTCAGTGACTGTATTATTGCTGCTATTTTTTTATTTATTTTTTATTTTATATTTTTTATTTGTATTTCAATTTTTTCATGTATTTTTATTTATTTACATTTTCAGTCCATTTTAATTTTGACCATTTCTATTTTTATTTATGTCTCTCATATTCACCACCTATTTCTTCATTTTTTTATATCTCTCAATCACTACTATTTTATCTAATACTAAATTAGCATCTATATTCACATTCTGTGTATTTACGTCTGAATAATATATTTTTTCACATCATAAACAACATGTTTGCATTTACAAAATAGAATGGCGTTCATACTTGTTATAGTCATTTGCCCTTTCTTTTTAAATTATCCCCAAATGTACTTGTTGCATTTATTTTTATATTATATGTCTTCTTTTAAATATTCTTATCATTAATATTTTTCTGTCTATATACACTTAAGTCTCAAGTTATATTCATTTCAGACATTGCAAACACCATCTGTACATTCACAAAATAGAACGGTGTTCATACTATTCATTGTTGTCTTTTCAGTTTTTGAGTCTAATTGATTCCTGGACACACCTGTCATATCGTCAGGCTTACTATTAAAAAGATATATTTTTATGTTACAGTTCACATTACATGTAAGGATTTTATGTTTAGTTTGTGGTTTAATTGTGAGACCGCAATGTAAAGTTTTGCCCCCTATTCACATTAGTTTTGCTTCTTGCTTTCCTTGCGACCTGTTTTCTATTTCAGATCTTGTTTTCTATTCCAGACCTTGTTTTCTGATCCAGGCATTGTTTTACGTGTGTAATCAATTGATTGGATCCATGCTTCTATAAAATGACGACCATGTCCAGTCTAAATTATGACTACTGAAGAAAGGGTTTATTTTTTATACCCTGAAACGCGTCTAGTCAGTTGTGGACTATCACTGAGACTACATTCCGAATGCACTTAACACAACAACAACTACATTCAAGTTCTCTGTTTTAAACTTACCTGGATATCCTGCTATACCGGTCCAGAGATGATCCTGCTGCTCCAGTCCAGAGCGGACTTCCACTCTAGGCCAGAGTGGACTTGCAACGAGCCGGGGCAATCCAAGCACATCCTGCAGGCCACGCCATCCTCACGAGGTAGAAGTTTTCATCTTCGGTCCAATGCAGACCTGACCTTGATGGCGGGACATTCCATCTGTCAGTGCCACCTCTAAAAATTTCCAACGCCGACGCCTGCCAGCGCCGGGACCCGGAGGTGGTTCACCTGCAGTGACCATACTTAGTGCTCTTTCCATCTAGCCCAACGGGAGATCTCCGCTCATAAGGACCGGTAATGTACTGTAAAGCTGCTAGCTATTTGTTCTGATACAGAGACACAGAGAAACTTGCAACGGAGAATATTATTTATTTTCCTCATGGTGGTAACATATTGAACATTGTTACACTTTTATCTGTTAAGAGGAATTCGTTAGAACATTGCATACATCCTTGCATCCTTTCCATCTTTACAGTGAAAAAGGACTGGTTTCAAGGACACTATCTAGCAATTAAGTGTCCATAATCCATAGTCCATAATTTAGTGCATTCTGTGATAGAAGAAATAGTCTTCTTTATATATCAGTGTCAGCCTGTATATTTTAACTTTTTAATAGGTAAATGCATATTCCTCTCAAAAGGGGCCCCTTGTGAGGTGGTATTCTCATCATTTTTTATATCATTTAATAAAAATGATATATTTTAGTACAATTGAAGAACGATCCTTGGTTCTTTAATTATAGTCTAATCTATTACATTTATTATACCTTCCTTGAGGTCTGGGTACTTTTGGTTCTTTCTAGTATGTAAATAAGGTCTTTAGTAACCCCCTTCCACCGCCAAGGACGTATGCATACGTCCAAGTTGCTAGCTAGTTAGCGCAACTAAACGTATGCATACGTCTTAGCGATCTCCTTCATAGCACAATGCACTGCAAGAGATTGCCGATCTCGGCAGCATTAACCCCTATAGATGTTGTGATCAGTCCTGATCACGGAATCTATGGGGTTGACAGGGGAAGGAGGCTCCCCCTGTTCACCAACAATGATCCTGTGATGCGATAGCGGGATTCTGTTGGTTGCCAAGGCAAAAGGAGGCCAGCTGATGGCCTACTGTCTGCCTAGTATGGCAGCCTGTGAGGTCCAGCCATAGGCAGTGTAGTACTGGCTGTTATAATGTTCTGACTGTTATATTATACAGTACAGACTACTATACTGTGCTGCAGTACAGATATAGTGCAGCATAGTATAACCTGTAAAAAGTGAAAAGTAAAAGAATAAAAGGTTTTTAAATAAACTGTAAAAAAAAATTAAAATAAATGCCCCTTTCCAAAAAAAAAAACCAAAAAACATTATTACGCAGAAAAAAAAAACAAAAAAACACCCAAACCTATACATTATAGGTATTGCCACGTCCGTAATGACTTGTACAATAAACCAATAGTGATATTTATCCTGCACGGTGGACGCCATAAAAAGAAAAAAAAAAGAAAATTGTGGTCTAAAACGTGGATAGAAAAGATCAAAAGGTAGCATGAATTACAAAGATGGTACCAATAAAAAGTACAGCTTGTTCTGCAAAAAATAAGCCCTCATACAGTGGCATTGGATAAGAAAATAAAAAGAAGTTATGGCTGTCAGAACATGACAACACAAATAAGGGGGAAAAAGGATTTTGTTGAGAAAAGGGAAAAGAACATAAAAAAGCTATATAAATTAGGTATTGTCATAATCGTACCTACCCATACCCATACCTACCAATATTTTGGAGGTTTTTTTTAACAAAAAATGCTGCATGAATCAACAAAGATTTACCACTAATATAAAGTACAATATGTCACAAAAAACAGACCAGTATGTCACCTCATTAGGTAGATAGGGCCCCTGATAATTAAGTCACCCAATAAGGTAGGTTGTCCTCCCTTCAGGTAGGTATGTCCCTTTATCAGGTAAGTACTTCCCCTCTTCAGGTAGGCAGGCAGGTAGGGCTCCACCAGTATGTAAATAGGGCCCCAGATATATATATATATATATATATATATATATATATATATATTCCCCCAGTTGGTAGGCAGGTAGGGCTCCCCCAGTTGGTAAATAATGTCCCAGATAGATATGTTCCCCAGTTGGTAGAAAGGCAGGGCTCCCAGCCAGAGCCCCAGATAGATATGACCCCCATTAGGTAGAGCTCCACCAGTAGGTAGACAGGCCCCCCTGCTCTCCTCCTGTGCCAAATTATTCACTCATTCATTCACTCACAAAACACAAAGCAGAGCTGAATGCTTGAAGAATTCACCTGCCCAGCGCCCCCGGACTTGCTTTTACCGGGCGTCAGGCAATAGGATTTCCACACCCCTGATACATTGAGGAATTATGACTGTGTAAGGGTTAGGGTGGGTTCACATCAGAGTCATTTCCATCACTCTATTCCATTAGAGAATTAGAGAACTATTACATCTCTGTTATACTTAGCTGTCATCAGTTCCACTTTAATTTCCGTTATATCAACAGCAATAAGTACCGAGCATGCACAATTTTTTTTACCGTCATAAATAACTGACATCCTAACATACATTAGTAATTTAACACTGAAGTCTATGGTAATGGAGGTAATTTCCCTTAGTTTCCGTTATTTTTACATCCGTTATTGCTGCTGAGCATGCTCCTAAAAAAATAACTGGTTAAAAAATAACTGACATTAATGGAGATTAACAGATGTTTTAATGGATAAAAACGGATGTTAATGGCCTGTTATTTTATATTTAATTTTAACATTAGTTAACATCAGTTTTTTGTTAATAGTTGCCCCCATATAGTTGTAGGCCCCTTTAAAAGTTTGAGTAGGCCCCTCTTTTAATAGTTGCCTCCAGGGGGGCCTGGAGCCCTATGGCTGCACCCTGCCAGTAACTCCCATGCTAGAAACTATGATGGCATTGTCCCTGCAGTGGGGTAACCGGACCCTTCACCTACAGGCCCCGTCTCACCCCCAGCGACTGGGCCCGCATGTGAAGGGGAGGCCGCCAGGGGATTCCGGACACCTGTCCCGAATCTCCGAGCAGCGGAAACTTTCAACACTCAGTGCACCTTTAAGACACACACAGTGTTAAACGCGCGCCGAGGTGGCTGATGTGACAGGAAGGAGCAAGTGGTGGCAATGTAAGGGGGCCTAATAATAATCTATGGGGGCAATGTAAGGGGGCCTAATAATAATCTATGGGGGCAATGTAAGTGGGCCTAATAATAATCTATGGGGGCAATGTAAGGGGGCCTAATACTATATGGGGGCAATGTAAGGGGGCCTAATGCTTTATTGGGGCAATGTAAGGGGGTATAGTGCTATACAGGGACAATGTAAGGGGGCCTAATGCTATATGGGGACAATGTTTAGGGCATAATACTCTATGGGGGCAATGTTTGTGACAAGTTGGAGGTGGAGACGAGTTGTGATCGAGAAATGTCTTCATGATGACCCAGGACAGATGGAGAAGAAAGAGAAAAGTGAACGACTCTGATAAGAAGGCGCCCCCTGTTAGTATGTACCTGTAATCATATATACGGTCTGCAGAACCTGTGTACGGCTGGTGATATTCTGGCCGGTCACTCTATGGGTAGGGCAAATTCAGCGCATCCGCAGCATGTTTGATCCCTGTAACTCCCTGTAACTCTGTGTGTCCACTCATAGTGGGGAATTTCCTGAGACAGTAACAAGTTGACTCACAAAGCTACCCGGCTGCAGCAGGGATCATGCTCTGCTGTCGCTCTGTGACTGCTGGAAGCACATCTGCAGAGACAAATACACTGCAGATGCGCTATGTGAGACTCTACCCTTAGAGGGGTATTGGTCTTTGTATAGTGGCGGGGGGCCCCAACATTGTAAGGGGCCCCAACTGTGTAAGGGGGCCCAACATTTCTGATGAAGCGAGATACAGGAAAAAGGCCAGATAGCGCAATCCACTCACATGTCAGTTATAGGTAATAATCTTGTTTATTAAAGTCAAACACAACGCGTTTTGAGGCTTGCACATGCCTCTTCATCAGGTAAAAACAGGCTTACATGCATGCAGGGTAAAATGTCTGTTTTTAAACAGGGTTTTTGGCGCCAAGAATCACAATGTAACCGCCCCCTGGGGGATCGCAATCCCTACGTAAGCCCGATGTTAAACATATGAACACAGCCTAAAAATACATCAAAACAATATTCATTAGTTTTGAAATACAACTAAAACAACTTAAGTTTCTGTAATAAAAATAAAGACGCGGGGCTCGGCTGGCATGCGCTCATATTTTCTGCATCTGGCCGCGGGTCCCTGTTAGTGCATGTTCCAGAGATGTAAGATACTAATGATGACTGTTGTGGGTGAACACTGATGGGCGCTACTACACAGGGGCCACCTGTGAAAGATACTAGTGATGACGGTCCCCGTGTACGGATAGCTGTTTTAAGAGAAAACTGATGGGCGCTACTGCGCAGGCGCCGAATGCGGAAAATACTAATGATGACTGTCCCTGTGTTACGGGGATCGTGTGAATCTTTGATGTGCCACGGCTTGCGCTGGTAAGCGGGTCTGAACATAGAGAGCTGAAACAACACTGCCCAAAAAGGCTTCTTATTGATGGACAGTGGGATTACTAGTAGTAGATAAGTGGAACCGGTGGGTATAGTACAAACCATATGGAGAAAGAAGATGTGCTAGATATATGTGGCACTATAAGGCTTCATGTGGTAAGTACAGTAAAAAAAAACTGTGGGTATGTCGATTGCCGCAGAGCAAAGAATAATAGGATAAACATGGTAATATAAGTGTACTGAATATGTTAATGAAACCATATATATGTGAATATGTTAATAAAACCATTTTGGACGTTCGACCGATGTTTATTCATCCTTGATCTTAGTTGTTGTATGGTCCGTCCGACATGTTGTAAATTACATTCACATTTCAATAAGTAGATGACATATGTTGTGGAACAGTCGATCTTGTTTTTTATTCTAAAAGTGTTGCTTTTGAATGTTTTTGTCCCATGTTTAAAGGGGTACTCCGGTGGAACACTTTTTTTTTTTTTAAGCAACTGGTGCCAGAAAGTTAAACAGATTTGTAAATTACTTCTATTAAAAAATCTTAATCTTTCCAATAACTATTAGCTGCTGAATACTACAGAGGACATCATGACCATTTTAGGAACTGTCCAATGCAGCATATGTTTTCTATGGGGAATTTCTCCTACTATGGACAGTTCTTAAAATGGACAGAGGTGTCAGCAAAGAGCACCGTGGTCATGATGTAAGCAGAGAGCTCTGTGTTCCAAAAAGTAGAGAATTTCCTCTGTAGTATTCAGCAGCTAATAAGTACTGGAAGGATTAAGATTTTTTTAATAGAAGTCATTTACAAATCTGTTTAACTTTCTGGCACCAGTTGATAAAAAAAAAAGTTTTCCACCGGAGTACCCCTTTAATATTCAAGCAACACTTACAGGAATTCCTGCCACATTTAAAGATACCGGGCATTTTTTCAGTGACCCTTGTGATGGGTTGTTTGCTTTTGAGTCGACTGGGAGCTAGTTTACTTTTAAGGGTTGCAGCCCTCCTGAAGGTCAGGTGTGGTTTTTGGGGATGTGTTAGCTTAGGACTGGGTCTTTTAAAAGGATGTCCCAGTTTTTCTCCAAAATCTGCCTAATGGTGGTGTGCTTCGTAGAGAAGGTGGTTATGAAATTGTGTTTGAAATCTGTTTGTGATTTTCCTTTTTGTTTTTTCAGATTCTCAGCTGTTTTGCACTTTATATTATGTTCTCCGGGCTCTGTACGTCTTTCTTCCGCCTCACTCCTCTCCTTTCTGTCAGGGCTCGCTGGTAAGCTGCTTTTATGATTTTCTTAGAGTATCCTTTTTCGATGAGGTGGTTGGATATGGTGTTGCTTTGGGCCTTGTAATCTTTAGTTTTAGTGCAATTTCTACGTATACGGTAGAATTGCCCATATGGTAAATTTAGTTTCCACCTTCTATAGTGGCAGCTACTATAAGATAGAAGGCTGTTAAGTCCACCTTTTTGAAGTATGTTTTTGTTATGATTTTTCCTTTTTCATTAGATAATTCAAGATCCAGGTATTCCATATGGTTATCACATTTTCCGGTAAGTGTAATATTGTAATGTTTCTTGTTGAGATGATTTGTGAATTCCGTGAATTCTTCTCTTGTTCCGCTCCAGATAAATAACAGATCATCAATGTACAGTCATGGCCGTAAATGTTGGCATCCCTGAAATTTTTCTAGAAAATGAAGTATTTCTCACAGAAAAGGATTGCAGTAACACAAGTTTTGCTATACACATGTTTATTCCCTTTATGTGTATTGGAACTAAACCAAAAAGGGAGGGGAAAAAGTCAATTTGTACACAATGTCACACCAAACTCCAAAAATGGGCTGGACAAAAATATTGGCACCCTTAACTTAATATTTGGTTGCACACCCTTTGGAAAAAATAACTGAAATCAGTCGCTTCCTAAAACCATCAATAAGCTTCTTACACCTCTCAGCCGGAATGTTGGGCCACTCTTCCTTTGACAACTTCTCCAGGTCTCTCTTATTTGAAGGGTGCCTTTTCCCAACAGCAATTTTAAGATCTCTCCACAGGTGTTCAATGGGATTTAGATCTGGACTCATTGCTGGCACTTCAGAACTTTCCAGCGCTTTGTTGCCATCCATTTCTGGGTGCTTTTTGATGTATGTTTGGGGTCATTGTCCTGCTGGAACCCAAGATCTCGGACGCAAACCCATCTTTCTTACACTGGTCTGTACAGTGTGACCCAAAATCCGTTGGTAATCCTCAGATTTCATTATGCCTTGCACACATTCAAGGCACTCAGTGCCCGAGGCAGCAAAACAACCCCAAAACATCATTGAACCTCCACCATATTTCACTATAGGTACTGTGTTCTTTTATTTGTAGGCCTCATTCCGTTTTCGGTAAACAGTCGAATTATATGTTTTATCAAAAAACTCTATCTTGGTCTCATCTGTCCACAAGACGTTTTCCCAGAAGGTTTTTGGCTTACTCAAGTTAATTTTGGCAAACTGTAGTCTTGCTTTTTTATGTTTCTGTGTCAGCAGTGGAGTCCTCCTGGGTCTCCTGCCATAGTGTTTCATTTCATTTAAATGTCGACGGATAGTTGGCGCTGACACTGATGCTCCCTGAGCCTGCAGGACAGCTTGAATATATTTGGAACTTGTTTGGGGCTGTTTATCCACCATCTGGACTATCCTGCTTTAACACCTTTCATCAATTTTTCTCTTCTGTCCACACTCAGGGAGATTAGCCATGGGTTGCAAACTTTTTTATAATGTTGCGCACTGTGAACAAAGGCAAATCTAGATCTCTGGAGATGGACTTGTAACCTTGAGATTGTTGATATTTTTCCTCAATTTTGGTTCTTAAATCCTCAGAGAGTTCTCTTCTCCTCTTTCTGTTGTCCATGCTAAGTGTGGCACACACAGACACACAATGCAAAGACTAAGTGAACTTCTCTCCTTTTTATCTGCTTTCAGGTGGGATTTTTATATTCCCCACAGCTGTTACTTGAATCAGGTGAGTTTAAAGGAGAGCATCACATGCTTGAAACAATCTTATTTTTTCACAATTTTGAAAGGGTGCTAATAATTTTGTCCAGCCCAATTAGCTTTTTTCCCCTCCCTTTTTTGGTTAAGTTCCAATACACACAAAGGGAATAAACATGTGTATAGCAAAACATGTGTTACTGCAATCCTTTTCTGTGAGAAATACTTCAATTTCAGGGGTGGCAACATTTACGGCCATGACTGTATCTCTTGTATAATTTTATATTGCTTGTCCAAGGGTGATTTTCGTTGACATATTCCTTTTCAAAGGCGCCCATATACAAATAGGAGAATGCCGGCGCAAACCGTATGCCCATGGCGGTCCCATGGGTCTGCTGATAAATTTAATCTTCAAATGTGAAATAATTGTGGTACAGATTGAATCTAATGCAGTCTTTGATGAATGTTTTTTGTGCACATGGCATGGAACTGTCCTCCTCTAGAACTTTTTCTATTACTCCAAGGCCTAATTTGTGGGGAATGTTTGGGTACAGGGATAAAACATCTAGGGTTGCCCATAGATAGCTGGGTTACCATTCCACATCTTTGAGTTGCTCTATCAAAGATGGGGTGTCTTTCAGGTAAGAATGCAATTTGATGACAAATTTCTGGAGTAAAATGTCCACATACTTTGACATATTGCTCGCAATTGAATTGATCCCCAAAATGACTGGTCACCCTGGGGGATTGGACATATTTTTGTGGACTTTAGAGAGATGATAGAATAATGCTGTTTTAGGATTTTTTGTTTCAATGAATTCTTTTTCTTTTTTGTCAAAATGCCTTTAGTAAAAGCATCTTGTGCCAGGTCCATACACATCTTCTGATATTTTTCTGTTGGATCAAAGGTGAGTGTAGTGTAATATTCTAGGTCCTTTAGAATTCTATAGGCTTCCTTGGTGTTGTCTTCACGGCTTTATATCACCACCCCTCCTCCCTTATCCGCACTCCTGATCACTATACTGGTATTCTGTGACAATGTTTTTAGAGCTTCCTGTTGTTTTTTGGTGAGATTGTAGTCTGTCGGGCCTTTCTGTTTGAGATTCCTGAATTCTACTGCAGTTAGTTTGAAAAAGGTTTCTATGTAGTGACCTTTATGGTGAGTGGGAAAAACGTGGATGGAGGTTTTGAAGAGACATGTGCAAGCCTAAAAACCTGTTGTGATTTGGCTTTAATAAAGAAGATTATTACCTATAACTGACGTGTGAGTGGATTGCGCTATCTATCTGACATTTTTCCTGTATCTCACTTCCCTGCAAACATCGGCTAGGAATCCTTCCATACCGACCACGGGAAAGCAGCACCACTCCTCTGGATCTATGCGCATATAGTAGTTGTGGCTCATACACAACTATCCAAGGTGAGCATTTCTGCTATTTTGTTCCAACACGAACACACCTGTATTCCAGAAATACCATCCCATGGGAAGCTCTGCATTTTTTTCCTATTTTTAGAGTGTTATTTATCCAAAATTTCTGATGGCAGCCCTGAACATAGACATAAGGGTCTTCTCTTTGCTGCCCCCATTGGTAAGCTATGTCAGAATGTAAAATTTGTCAATACAGGAACAGCAGCAAACAGCTTGTGAAGATGCTGGAGTAAACAGGTCCACAATGAACTATAGTATAGTATATTGGCAGTAAAATGTGTCCTACAATATATCAGCACACCTGAAAGGCCAGTCAGCAAGAAAGAAGCCACTGCTGCGAAACAGCCATAAAAAGGCCTGGTTGCAGTTTGTAAATGCACATGAGGACAAAGATCTATAGAGACATGTCTTCTGGTCTGATGAAACAAATATGTAACTGTATGGTCATGATGACCGGGGTTATAGATGGAGAAAAAGGGGAATGCCTGAGAGCCTAAGAACACCATCCTAACCATAAAGCTCAGTGTGGCTGCATCATACTGTAGGGTGCTTGACTGCACATGCTGTGGGGGTGTTTGGCTGCAGGATGGACCGCTGCATTTAAAAAATAGATGGCATTATGAGGAAGGAATACCAACAGTATTCCTCCAAAGCCTCATCCAAAAGAACATTGAGGTTGATTTACCAAAACCTGTGTACAGAAAGAGTGGTTCAGTTGCCCATAGCAACCAATCAGATAGACTTTTTAAAAGGGCCTCTGAAAAATGAAAGAAGCTATCTGATTGGTTGCTAAGGTCAACTGCAACTCTTCCTCTACACAGGTTTTGATAAATCCCCCCCACATGTACTGGCCACATGATTGTGTGGTGCTATTTTTCTAATAAATTAGCTCTGTTTTTCTATTCTAAACCCCTAAAGTGAAATAGACAGTTAGTTTACCTGCACTAAACCCAATTACAATAAGGTATCACTTACCCAGATCTATGGTCCAGTTCCTAAGATACACCCTGTATATAATAGAGGAACCCAGCATCCCCAGCATCCCTGCCTCTGTCCCCTCTGCTCCCATATGACCAACCACTTCATGAATATTGATAGGAATCCTTCACCAATATAAGCACAAGGTAGGTGGGCATTTAGCAGCAGAGGGGAAGAAGGCAGGGAATGCTAGGTATAGTAGGTTCCGCCTCCATTGCACAAAACTGGCCATTTCCAGATCAGCAATGTCGGTTAACCCCTTAAGGACCCAGGGCGTACTGGATTAAATTATTCAGCAGGCCCCCCGTGCAACCAACCACTTCATGAATATTGATAGGAATCCTTCACCAATATAAGCACACGGTAGGTGGGCATATAGCGGCAGAGGGGAAGAAGGCAGGGAATGCTAGGTATAGTAGGTTCCGCCTCCATTGCACAAAACTGGCCATTTCCAGATCAGCAATGTCGGTTAACCCCTTAAGGACCCAGGGCGCACTGGATTAAATTATTCAGCAGGCCCCCCGTGCAACCAACCCAACCCTCCCCCCCTCCTCCATGTCGCCGATCGCCACAGATCGCCGATCAATTCAGATCGTCAATTTGCAGCTATACCGGGCACTGGTGCCCCCTCACGATCATCCTGATTCGTCGTCCGGAATAAGGACTCCTGTTGTGGGGGTGTCCCTAATGGCCCCAGCTCCTCCCCTATTCCAGAGGGCGAGAGTGGATGCCGGGAGTCCTAATCTGGACCTGGGGCCCCGATCCCCGGCATCGGGGCCCCAGGAGCGTAGACAGGGGCGGAGGCGTCAGGCAGGAACTGGCAGAGCAGCAGCAGGAGGTAAGGCCATGACTCCTGGATATGCCTAGCAACAACTCCCAGCATGCATAAAATGGCATACTGGGAGTTGTTGTTATGCAACAGCAGATGGCACAACTACAACTCCCAGCATGACCTTTGATAGTTTGTGCAAGCTGGGGTTGTAGTTATGCAACAACTGGAGGTACATTTTTTCTATGAAAAAGTGTGCCTCCAGCTGTTGCATTACTACAGCCCCCAGCATGCACTGACAGCCAAAGAGCATGCTGGGAGTTGCAGTAGTGTGCCTCCAGCTGTTGCATAACTACATTTCCCAACATGCACTTTGGATGTCAGTGCATGCTAAGTAGTTTTTGCAACAACTGAAGGCACATTGGTTGCGAAACACTGAGAGTTTGTTACCTAGCTCAGTGTTTCGTAACCAGTGTGCCTCCAGCTGTTGCAAACTACAACTCCCAGCATGCAGATATAGACCATACATGCTGGGAGTTGTAGTTTAGAAACAGCTGGAGGCACACTGATTGTGAAAAACTGAGTTAAGTAACAAACTCTCAATGTTTTGCAAGCAGTGTGCCTCCAGCTGTTGCATAACTACAACCCCCAGCATGCACGAACAGCCAAAGAGCATGCTGGTAGATGTAGTTTTGCAACAGCTGAAGGTTTCATTCACTCGGCGGGGGTTAACAGTGAGTTTCTTGCTGCAAGTTTGAGACGTAGCAAATTTTCCGCTGCAGCTCAAACCTCAGCGGGAAATTCGCTGTGAACCCCACCATGTGAATGCGCCCTAAAAACACTACACTACACTTACACAAAATTAAAAGTAAAACACTACATATACCCCTACACAGTCATCACCCCCCAATAAAATGAAAAACGTCTGGTTTCCAAAACGGAGCCTCCAGCAAAATGACAACTCCTAGTATTGACTGTCCAGGCATGCTGGGAGTTTTGCAACAGCTGGAGGCACCCTGTTTGGGAAACACTGCCCCTATGCAAATCCCTAATTTAGGCCTCAAATGCGCATGGTGCTCTCTCACTTCGGAGCCCTGTCGTATTTCAAGGTAACAGTTTAGGGCCACATATGGGGTATTTCCGTACTCGGGAGAAATTGCAAACTTTGGGGGGCTTTTTCTCCTTTTACCCCTTATGAAAAGGGGTCTAATCCAGCATGTTATTGTAAATTTTTTTATTTTTTACACTAACATGCTGGTGTTGCCCCATACTTTTTCATGCTGGTGTTGCCCCATGCTTTCACTGCACCCCTTATGACATTCCGTGAGGGGTGTAGTTTCCGAAATAGGGTCACATGTGGGGGGGTCCACTGTTACTGTTCTGGCACCATGGGGGCTTTGTAAATGCACGACTTTCATTCCAAACAAATTCTCTCTCCAAAAGCCCAATGGCGCTCCTTCTATTCTGAGAATTATGGTTCTTCCGCAGAGCACTTTACATCCACATATGGGGTATTTCCACACTCAGAAGAAATGGTATTACATATTTTGGGGGGCATTTTCTCCAATTACCTCTTGTAGAAATTGTAAATTTTGGGGAAAAAAATTATTTTTTGTGAAAAAAATAATAATAGTTTCATTTACACATCTGACTTAATCGAAAAGTCGTCAAACTTTATGTGCCCTGAGGGGAGTAGTTTCCAAAATAGTATGCCATGTGGGTTTTATTTGGCTGTTATGGCGCCATAGGGGCTTTCTAAATGCGACATGCCCCCCAAAAACCATTTTGGCAAAATTTTCTTGGATTGTAGTGCGCGTGCAGAGAACTTTACGTCCACACATGGGATTAAAGCTTTTGGGGGGCATTTTCTCCTATTACCTCTTGTAAAAATGGTAAATTTGGGGGGAAAACTGCATTTTAGTGAAAAAAATTATTTTCATTTACACATCCGACTTTACCGAAAAGTCGTTAAACACCTGTAAGGTGTTAAAGGAAAACTGTCACCAAATCCCCCCTTCTTTTGCAGTTCTGGCACCATAGGGGCTTCCTAAATGCCCCCCAAAAAAACATTTCAGCAAAATTCACTCTCCAAAATCCCATTGTCACTCCTTCGCTTCTGAGCCCTCTAGTGCACCCACAGAGCACTTTACGTTCACATATGAGGTATTTCCTTACTCAAGCAATATTGAGTTTCACATTTTGGGGGTCTTTTCTCCCTTTACCCCTTGTAAAAAATTCAAAAACTGGGTCTACAAGAACATGTTAGTGTAAAAAATGGAGAGTTTGAATTATCTCCTTCACTTTGCTGCTATTCCTGTAAAACACCTAAAGGGTTAACACACTTACTGAATGTCATTTGGAAAACTTTGAGGGGTGCAGTTTTTAAAATGGGTCATTTATGGGGTATTTCTAATATGAAGGCTCTTCAAATCCACTTAAAAACTGAACTGGTCCCTAAAAAATTCCGATTTTGAAAATTTTGTGAAAAATTGGAAAATTCCTGCTGAACTTTGAAGCCCTCTGATGTCTTCCAAAAGTAAAAACATGTCAACTTTATAATGCAAACATAAAGTAGACATTTTGTATATGTGAATCAATAGAATCAATATATCATTTAATTGGGATGTCCATTTTCCTTATAAGCAGAAAGTTTAAGGCTAGGTTCAGACTACGGAATTTCCGACAGAAATTCAGTTTTAAAATTTCTGTCCGAAATTCCGCTTGCTAAAAAGTACATGCGAGTCAATGGGATTACCGTGCACCTGTTCATACTTCGGATTTTTTCACTCGGAATTTGCGTGTCTAATTTCCGCTAGAAAATTTCCGCATGAAGAAAGGTGGTGCTCTTTCTTCAGACGGATTTCCGCAGCAGAATCCCATTGACTTTAATGGGACTCTCATTTCCCGGCGGATTTTTGTTCAAACGCCGAATGTAGGCAGATTGAAAGTGGATTACATGCGGAAAATCCGCACTGATTTGAGTCAGAAATTTAAATATGATCAGCCCACTGGTTCTTGGACTAGCCCACATTGAAAAAATTGACTGACCTGGTTTGGGTCATGTGATCACATGGTCCAAAAGGGGCTGAACTTGGCTCTTAGCACTCCCACTGTTTTCTGCTTGTAATTGAAGCGGAAATTTAAGGTGGATTTGGTGGCGTCATTTCTGTGCGGAATAGCGGCGGATTACTCGCTGAAATGACAAAATTACGCATGAAACTGAAAAACGCCTTTGGAGGTGGAAAATAGTCGCGGAAAATTTTGCAGGCAGACAGTCGGAAATTCTGTAGTCTGAACCTAGCCTTAAAGTTAAAAAAATGGCAAATTTTTTTTTTCATCAAATTTTGGAATTTTTACCAAGAAATAATGCAAGTATCGACAAAAATTTACCACTAACATAAAGTAGAATATGTCCCGAAAAAAACAATCTCGGAATCAGAATGAAAAGTTAAAGCATCCCAGAGTTATTAATGGGCTGGGTCCTTAAGGGGTTAATATAGGGTTGGCCCTACAATGGGTCCTGCTGAGTCCATTGGACTAGGATGGCACCTTTACAGGGGCAGCAAATTGCCTCCCCGAGAAGATTTTTGACTCCTTTTGCAACCCATGACCTCCTTTGCGACCATCCATCATGGTGCCGCTCAGGGTGTATGGAGCTGGCTCCTGTCTCAAGCCCGCTCCATACCCAGCAGCCCCCAGCTAACTTCAGTAGCTAGGGACTGCTGCTAATTGGCGGCATGCAGCGAACGCCCCAGCCCGCTGTTAACCCTTTAGATTACCTTCACAAGGCTCTACCAAATGATTGCAGATCACACAGAGCAATGAAGTTCTATGGAACTGCATTGATCTGTATGAGGAATCTAGTGATTTCTCCAAAAATCCCCTAAAGGATCAATAAAGTGTAAAAAAAAAAAGTTTGATAAAGGTTTAGAAAACACACATTAACCCCTTCCATATTATAAGTTCAAATCACCCCCCTTTTCCCATTTTCCATATAAACACCTGAAAACATAATAAAAACAAACATATTAGGTATCGCCATGTGCATAATTGTCCAAGCTATTAAAATATAACATTATTATTATTATTATTATGATTAATAATCCTGTACGGTAAATGGCATAAAAGTAAAACAATCCAAACCCCCAGAATTGCGTTTTTTTAATCATGTCCTTATGGGGGGGGGGGGGTCAGCATTTTACTCCTCTCCTGGACCCAGGCTGCACAATGTCTTGGGCCGGCCCGGGGCTAAAACATCATGTATCTCTGGAACCAAGCGGCAGAGCTGGGAAAGTGATGCCTCGTTGTAATCCAGTTCACCCGCATTATAACCCTATGTATTGAATTTAGTGCAGGTCAACCCTGTACTGTATACATATACGAGTTTGTAAAATAGTTTTAAAATGGTTAAAAGGCGTACCTTCCCTTCTAATACTATCCAGATGACATTTGTAGTAGTTATGGAAACAATACATTGCAGAGAAGAGAATTACACATTTTCTAGGGCTATCCTTTAGTCATATACAGGAGAAAAGAAAAAATCAAAAGCCCCTAATAAGGACATATTTGCCACAACTTCTAATTTTACTGTAACACTGGCCAAATGCCACTTGGAGTCTCATCATAAAGCTCTACCCGAGCAGCTCTTTATTAGAAACTCTTCATTGTTCTAGCTTGGAAATGAAGAATAGAATAAATCAGACATGTTGAAAAGTTGGAGCTGGCAGCATGGAAAGCATACTGGCACCTACACCAAGAACTTAAAATAATTCAGATCACGGTTCAGGTACTTTAACACATGTTCTGTTGTAACAACCTGCTCCTGTATTCAAAGCCAATGAATTAGGTAATGCTACAGATATATTACACATCAAAACTGTACACTTAGCCCACACATGTTACAATGGCCACCGTTACAATCCTTCATATCATTGGATTATCATAGGATTGTGGATGTAGTAGAGAGAATACGTGCATAAAAACATGTACACCCCCCACACAATTTCTTATATTTTTAGTCTGATACCATAATTTTATACAAGCAGGGTACCCTATGTTGTCCAGTCTTCACAGCTAAACTCTAAGCTCTACAGAACTCCTTATGGTGGAAACAGAAGTCTAAGCTTTTAATATTTTAAAAATCCATAGAAAATGGATAATGAATGAAAAGATCGCTTTTGTCTGACAATTAATTGCAATTTTATTTGACTTTGTCAATCCTCATGCTAAATCCAAACATTTTAAAGGTGTTGTCCCTTGAATAAATATTCATCTCCTCTGTAAGACCACACTAGCTTGTGACTAGATATCACAGTTATGTACTTGTTATGGTGCCCCCTTGTGCTCTTTTGATTTACTTTTCCAACGTCCATACAATGTGTCCAGTGAGGGCGGTCGCACATGCTCAGTAACTCACCCACAGCCTCTTGTACACAGCCATTATAGTTATGCCTGGTATTATACTAGGCCAGCCAACATGAATTGCTGCACAGAAGTGTCTTTTTCTCTCTCAGAGAGACGTACGGAAAGAATAACCATAACAAGTCTGTAACAGCAATATCTAAACAATAAAAAGCTCATAATTTTTTGCCTAATACCCAAATGGAGTAAATTAATATAGAAGTTATCCGACAGGCTGGACTAACATGCCACAACCCCTCAGTGCCTCTGCTCTGATGGGGCCTGGTCCACGCTGCTCACCACATCCCGATGACATCTAAACATAAGGAAGTGCCCACTCAGCCGATCACTGGTGGTGTGAGCTACCTCAGGCAGTGATTGGTTGAGCAGCCACTTCCTCGAGATGGGACTAGGAAGTAGTGAGCAGTGGGGACTGGGAGCTATCAGAACAATCACACTGGAGTTCCTTGCGTTGAGATAGGACTAGAAAGTGGTAGTGAGCAGTGGGGATTGGGCACTAACAGAACAGTAACATTAGGGGTTTACAGCAGGAGAGTACTGATTCTTTTTTTTTTTCAGCTCTTTTTATAGAGCCATGTCAAAAGTTTTAATCAGCTGTTGTTTTAGTCTCCCATCCCGAATTTTACAGCACTGGGTTCCACTCCGGCTAAATCAACTTTCATCTGAAACCTCAAATCTATGCTGGAGATGTAGACTGGAAGTAGGCTCCTTTCTTTACATTTGGTGGGAATGCTAGGTAATTCAAAAGTTCTGGAAACAGTTTCACTCCTTAATTAATAGTATTGTTGGGCAACCTATAATTTGGGGTCCAGAAGTTGCATTATTATTTTTAACAACAAATAGTTTACCAATACCACAGTTAAATATAATATGTCTTTTTTTGTCTTGTGTCTTTTTGTCCTTAATGGGCCTTTATTTCTTTTCTTTCTTGATCAAGTTTTCCTTTTTTTTTTTTTTTTTTTGTATACTTAATAAACTCTAATAAAAAATAAAAAAAACTTTTAATCAGTTGGGTCCAGGTACTAAGACCCCCACCGATTACAAAAACAAATGGGACAAAAGTGCTGTTTCTACTTCATAGACTTCTCATGGAGCCCGTCAATGTGGGAGACGGGCTTTATGGAAAGTCTATGGGGGAGATTTATCAAAACCTGTCCAGAGGAAAAGTTGCTGAGTTGCCCATAGCAACCAATCACATTGCTTCTTTCTTTTTTGAAAAGGACTCTGAAAAATGAAAGAAGCAATGTGACTGCTTGCTATGGGCAACTCAGCAACTTTTGCTCTGGACAAGTTTTGATAAATCTCCCCCTTCTGCTGTAAAGAAAGAGAAAAAGCCTCAGTTAAGAGCTTCTCCCATCTGTTTTAGTGATCAGTGGGAGTCTCGGCACCTGGACCCCTACAGATCAAATAGTTCATGAACTATTTCTCCCGTTACTATCTTCCATCACAAAATAATGGCCATTATTAATAACGGGCTATAACGGGTTAAAAAGGCAATTAGAAAAATCCCATAGATTATAATGGGATTTTCTAACGGCCATATAGGATTTTGTAACTGCCGTTTTACTGCCGATTTTCTGACGGAACTTCGAAAACGGAGTAACTATGTAGTGTGAAAGGGGCCTAACACTGTAAACACAAGCTGACTACAAGAATGCCCACTATAATTACAAATACTGTGTTACAACGTTTTTCCACACAATACAGATACAATGTTGTTCAGATATAACATTAAACTATATTCTCTGTGTATCACTTCTATCCACAATCCCTTAGTGTACCTATGTTGTGTACCTATTATAATATGTTTTGCCCTGTAGTGTTTCCACACATTTGTTTTTTCTTGTATAGAAATTGCACGTCTAAAACTACTGGCCTCTATAATTTCGGTTTGCGGTGGAGGAAACCATGTCCCTGAGAATTCTGTATTCCAACCCATTGAATAAAAAAAACATGCATATGGATAACATATATGGCTAAACTCCAGGGCAGCTCTCAGAGTACATGCATATTTCATAAGAACTTACTACGTTTCAAGGGGTGAAAGGTTATCTAATAAAAAGATAGAGCTGGGTATACAGATTGGCTCTCCATTTTGGCTTATGAAGGTATATGATGGCTATATATCCAAATAGGCTGTAGATACAGAGAATGTGTTCATGAGACAGTCTCTTTAAATGGACACTCTCATTAAAACAAATTTTTGCTATTAAAGGGGTACTCCGGTGAAAACCTTTTTTCTTTTAAATCAACTGGTGCCAGAAAGTTAAACATATTTGTAAATTACTTCTATTAAAAAATCTTAATCCTTCCAGTACTTATTAGCTGCTGAATACTACAGAGGAAATTCCTTTATTTTTGGAACACTGATGACATCACAAGCACAGTGCTCTCTGCTGACATCTCTGTCCATTTTAGCAACCATGCATGGCAGATGCATGGCAGATGTATGCTAAGGACAGCATGGTGGCTCAGTGGTTAGCACTGCTTCCTTGCAGTGCTGGGGCCTTGGGTTCAAATCCCACTAAGGACAACAATAAATAAAGAGTTATTATTATTATTATAATGACGTCAGCAAAGAGCACTGCGCTCGTGATGTCATCAGAGAGAATTCCAAAAAGAAAAGAATTTCCTCTGTAGTATTCAGCAGCTAATAAGGAAGGATTAATATTTTTTAATAGAAGTAATTTACAAATCTCTTTAACTTTCTGGCACCAGTTAATTTAAAAGAAAAAAAGGTTTTCACCGGAGTACCCCTTTAACTCCTTATGGTAAATAAAAAAATGTTCTTATATACTTTGTTTAAAAAAAAATAAAGTTTTCTATGTTTTATTTGTGTTTAAAAAAGCTGCCACTAGGTGTCTCCCTACTTGTCCAGACCACATTTCCTTCCATCTTGTGCACAGACTTTGGACTCCTGTCCAAAATCAGGAAATGATAATCCAATCCTTATCCAATCATAGCTAATCTCACACACTGAAACTCTTTTATTATAAAATGAAAAAACCTTACACAACATAAAACCAAGTTCAAATGACTGTAACAAAAATAAACAAAACTGAACATAAATACAAACTTTCTATTTCAAAATAAAAACTGAAACTTTCCTAACCAGCCAGCCCAGGTTATAATAAATAATAACAAATAATGACCTACCTATAATATTCTATTAACATACAGTCCAACACACACACATTCCTTAACACGTGGCGGTCATTTTTCAATATAGAGCAGAACGGCCTATATTTAACACGAGGCTTAACAGCGGGTCCCGCGATATCCCGTATGGGGAGTGACGCACTCACACAATCAGCGGCGTCTGAGGTCACGTCCGGTCTCCGGTCTCTGCTTCTTCACAGATCAAGTGTATACCTGCTTTTCTATTGGCACACATATCATATACAGTGGTCCCTCAACATACGATGGTAATCCGTTCCAAATGAACCATCGTTTGTTGAAACCATCGTATGTTGAGGGATCCGTGCAATGTAAAGTATAGGAAGTTATACTCACCTGTCCCCGCCGCTCCGGACCATCACCGCTCGTCACCGCTGCCCTGGATCCATCGTTGTCGCCGCTCCATCGCTGTGGCCACATCCCCGTCATGTCCCCGCCGCTCCGGAACATCTCTGCTGGCCGGGAACGTCGCTCTCACGTCGCCGTCATCACGTCACTACGCACGCCGCTCCTATTGCATGACGGGACGGCGTGCGCGGGGATGTGATGACGACGATGGAGAGCGCCAGCGATGGAGGGGATCCTGAAGAGGACGCTCCGGAGCCCCGAGGACAGGTAGGAGACCATCACCGAAGCACACGGGGCACCGAAAACAGCTATACAGCAGCAGCTGAAGCAATCAGCGCTGCCGGATAGCCGTTTATGCGATGGCCCCGACATACAAAAGCATCGTATGTTGATGCTACCTTCAACATGCGATGGCCTCTTAGAGGCCATCGCATGTTGAAATTATCGTATGTCGGAGCCATCGTAGGTCGGGGGGGTCACTGTAAATGCTAAGGTCATCCCAGTCCACATCACACCTGGACAAAGCCGCTCTGGGCGAAACGCGTCGGATTTGTGGTGTGGGGCTGGGGTGAGTCCTGTCTTTCTTGCACGAGCTGTCTATATGTATACTGGCTGCTACTCTCACTGGCACTATTGCTATTTGCACAGTCACTTATTCTTTGTTTTTGCTGCTATTCTCATGCTGCTATTTTATTTATTTGTGGATTGATTTAGCACCATTTTTCTTGCACAGTGTTTGCACTTCTACAGCACCAGCACTTTATACAGTAGAGTGAGGTCTCTATACTGTATACTTATACTCTATCTATTTACTTACCTGATTTCTTAGACAGGACTTTTCACCCCAGTACCCCCCTTCTTTTAATCTATATATTTAAGTATTTTTAATAAAACATTTATTTATATGTAATGATTGATTTTGTATGCATACCCTATGAATTATTTAATAAAATATTTTTAACCATACACCGTATTCGGTTTTACTCCTTGGGGTTTCACATACCGGTGTATTCCACACACCTATTGGTTTTACGTTCCTTAAAGGGGTACTCCAGCCCTGAGACATCTTATCCCGCCACTGGGGACCCCCGCAATCTTGTTTTCGCCACCCACCCGTTTGAGCTGCACGCCGCGGTGTCCGCTCACAAACAGCCGGGTGGCATCGGAGTATCGTGACATCACAACTCTGCCCCCGTGTGACGTCACCCCCCGCCCCCGCTATGCAAGTCTATGGCAGGGGACCCTCGCGGTGAGACATCTTATCCTCTATCCTTTGGATAGGGGATAAGATGTCTCAGGGCCGGAGTACCCCTTTAACAACATAAATAGCTTTCCTCCCCGTGATCAAAACTTTAAAATAAAATAAATTAATAAATAAATAAAAATCCAGACTAGGAACCATAACCTCACACTACAATTTTTTTTTTTTTTTTACAATGGGAATCAATGGGCGATCTCTGCCAATGTATACCCTAAATATAGTGTCATATGTTAGAGACTTCTCTAGGTATACATAAAAAAGCATATACTACTTAGCTTTTCTATGCAATCAGACATATAGGGTTACTCCGCCCCTAGACATCTTATCCCCTATCCAAAGGATAGGGGATAAGATGTCAGATTGCCAGGGTCCCGCTGCTGGGGACCCCCGGGATCTATCATGCAGCACCCACCTTTAGCGGCTGTCGGAACCGCTGGAGGTCCTCAGGCTGAGTCCATCTCAACCACGAGGACGAAGCATAGTGACGTCACAGCTCCGCCCCCGTGTGATGTCACGCTCCACCCCCTCAATGCAAGTCTATTGGAGGGGCCTGACAGCTGTCACGCCCCCTCCCATAGGCTTGCATTGAGGGGGCGGATCGTGACATCACACGGGGGCGTAGCCGTGACATCACTATGCTCCGTCCCCCGTGATCGCCAGTAATCAGACCGAACACGCTCCAGGGACTGATTCTAATGGGGTGCGGCATGGAAGATCAGGGGGGTCCCCAGCCGAGGGACCCCCATGATCAGGCATCTTATCTCCTATCCTTTGGATAGGGGATACGATGTCTTAGCGTCGGAGTACCCCTTTAATAAAAGGCATTCGATATGCTATAATTAGCCTATATACACCACTGCATATGCATTTATAAAATATGTCAGAGAATAAAATTGGAGACGTATGTCAAAAAAACTCCTGGAATATATCTCCGACATAAAGAAAAACACTAGAAGTGAACAGAGCCTTAAAAAAAAGAAATGAGTTAGTTGTAGTACATCGGTCTGGTCTGACATCTAAAAGTTGTTAAAAGCGTATATGGGGCGGTCCAGACTACAAAGCAAGAGAGATGTGAACTGACCACCTGACTTTCATTTCAGCCCTTACAGTACCACATTGCAGCGCCCATATGCCAATCTAACATGTAGTGGCCAATGGGTGCACAGTTTTGCCAGTCATCCAGTAGTTTTACTGGAAAAATCTTGTGGCTATTGGCCACCACATGCGGATGTAGGTTTTGTTCACATGCCATAACTGCAATATGGGACTGTACCTTTAAATGCTAAAAACAAAGATGATGATTGAATATTACAATTGTCTATATATATATATATATATATATATATATATAAGTCCATCTATGAATCTATACTATGAATCTATACTTCTTACAACATTTGACATGTCATTGGTGGGGTCCCGGCTATAAGTACCAGCTGATTTCTAAAATGTATGGCAGTGTTTCCCAACCAGGGTGTCTCCAGCTGTTGCAAAACTACAACTTCCAGCATGCCCGGACAGCCAACGGCTGTCCGGGCATGCTGGAAGTTGTAGTTTTGCAACAGCTGGAGGCACCCTGGTTGGGCAACACTGAGGTATGGACTATGAAGCGACTTGTTTTTTATTAAATACTGGTCATGGAGGGGTGTACACTAACATTCCAGTCTATTATTATAAGCCCACCATTCATTCATACACCGGCAGGACAGACGACATATAAAGACAGCTTCACCCAAGCACTGACCATCTTAGTCGGGATCCTTTCATCAGAATGGGCTCTTTAAAAGTGTCCACCGGCTGTTCGGACACACTGGGGGTTGTGGTTTAGCAACAGCTGGAGGCACCCTGGTTGGAGACCACTGGTTTAAGCCATTCTTCTGTCACACAGTGACTCTCTGAGGCAGTGTTTCCCAACCAGGATGCCTACCTACGGTTGTTGCGGAACTACAACTCCCAGCATGACCGGACAAGCCTTTGGCTATCTGGGCATCCTGGGAATTGTAGTTTTGCAACATCTGGGGGTCCACCACTGCCATAGGAGTTGGGATCAAGGCGACCACCGAACGTGGTAAATAGTGGCATCTCTTTGTCTGACAACTGGTAAGGAGACACCCAAGCTTTTTAGTGAGAGTCCCCTTTAAGACTAGGGCTGTGTAGGAAGCAGACTCTCCATCCAGCCAGTCACTATAGGAAAAGTTACTAAAATACTCAATGTGGCAAAGAAAGTTTGTTACCAAATAGGGGGCACCCACATAGCAAAGGTGTATTGTCCTACAAACTGGGGGGCCAATTCCTAGACAGTGCAGCCTCTCCTTACCTTGTCCTCGGGGAGGTTCTGCAGCAGCTCCTTCCCTGTAGACGTCTTTATCTCCACTCCGTGGTTCTCCGCTTCTTTGTCGCCGCCCGTCTTCTCAGGAGTCTGGCTGTTTGCCCCTTGGCGGGCAGAGTTGCTTTTTCTACCCCCTCTCTGCCCCACGCTGAGGGAGTCAAAGTCTATAGTCTTACTCTCATAGGCGCCCTCCACATTGCAGAACATCCCCCCGTACTTCACCCGGGGAACCTGGTCTGCCGTGCCCGGGCGGGCCAAGTAGAATGGCAGGTCGTCTTCCTTGTCCCATCCCCTGTTGCCCGATGCCATGGCTGAGACAGAGCGGAGCTGAGCACGGTCCTGAGAGAAGGGACGGGAGGAGAAGAGATGCGCAGCTCGGACACAGGTGGCGCTAATGAGCATGACGTGAGCTCAGTGACACGAATACATAGGCAGGCACGGGGGGGACCGAGGTCACAGGGCGGCACACCTCCCACCTGTCCCGGGTCACCCCCGGCTACACATGAGCCTTCCTGCTATCAGCTACGTACAAGTCATGCAGGGATGTTGCCGAGGCTGGAGAAGCCTGGCTGAGCCTTGTAGTCCTCCAAAGAGGGGGTTCGTATACATGAACTGAGGTAAAGCACCGTTATTAGACTTCATACTGCACTTCTAGTGCTTACGCCCCCTATTGTTGAGTCAGGTGAAGGCAGAGTGTGGATGTCACTATGAAGGCAGTGTTTCCCAACCAGGGTGCCTCCAGCTGCTGCAAAACTACAACTCCCAGCATGCCCGGACAGCCAGAGGCTTCATGCTGCACTTCTAGTGCTTACGCCCCCTATTGTTGAGTCAGGTGAAGGCAGAGTGTGGATGTCACTATGAAGGCAGTGTTTCCCAACCAGGGTGCCTCCAGCTGTTGCAAAACTACAACTCCCTGCATGCCCGGACAGCCAGAGGCTGTCCGGGCATGCCGGGAGTTGTAGTTTTGCAACAGCTAGAGGCACACTGGTTGGGAAACATTGGTTTAACCCGTTAAAGGGTAACTCTCATTATAACATTTTTTGCTATTGCACTCCTTATGGTTAATTACAAATATTTCTAATATACTTTGTTTAAAAAAAAATGAAGTTTTCTATGTTTTATTTGTGCTTAAAAAAGCTCAAGGGCACATTTTCCCCCATCTCATACACAGACTTAGGACCGAAGCTCAAACACAGGAAGTGCAGCCTGGAGTGCTGAGGGGGTGTGTCCAGCCTCATCCAATCATAGCTCCTCTCACACTTAACTGCCATACGCTGTTGCCTGGACACCCCCTCAGCACTCCAGGCTGCACTTCCTGTGTTTGGGCTTCGGTCCTAAGTATGGGGGAAAATGTGCTTCATTTTTATAAAACAAAGTATATTAGAAATATTTTTTATTTACCATAAGGAGTACAAGAGCAAACATTAGTTTTAATGAGTGCCCATTTAAAGACCAAGCGTTTTTCTGTTTTTTCATTTTTGTTTTTTCCTCCTTACCTTTTTAAAAATCATAACCCTTTCAATTTTGCACCTAAAAATCCATATGATGGCTTATTGTTTGCGCCACCAATTCTACTTTGTAATAACATCAGTCATTTTTACCCAAAAATCTTGGGCGAAACGGAAAAAAAATCATTATGTGACAAAATTGCAGAAAAAACACCATTTTGGAAATTTTGGGGGCTTCTGTTTCTACGCAGAATATTTTTTGGTAAAAGTGTAAAAATTACACCTTTATGTTTATTCTGTAGGTCCATACGATTAAAATGATACCCTACTTATATAGGTTTGATTTTGTCGTACTTTTGGAAAGAATCATAACTAGATGCACGGAAATTAATACATTTAAAATTGTCATCTTCTGACCCCTATACATTTTACATTTTCCACTTATGGGGCGGTATGAGGGCAAATTTTTTGCGCCGTGATCTGAAGTTTTAAATGGTACCATTTTTGTTTTGATCGGACTTTTTGAACGCTTTTTATTCCTTTTTTTTATGGTATGAAAAGTGACCAAAAATACGCTATTTTGGAATTTTTTTTGTGCGTACGCCATTGACCGTACGGTTTAATTACGATTTATTTTTATAATTCTGACATATAGGCACGTGGCGATACCATATATGTTTATTTTTATTATGTTTATATATTTTTCATATGGAATTTGGGAAAAGGGGGGTGATTTAAACTTTTAATAAGGAAAGGGTTAATGTGTGTGTTCTTTAACTTTTTTTAAACTTTTTTTTTTTACACTTTTAGTCCCCTTACAGGACTTTTAGAAGGAATCATTTGATTCCTCATACAGATTAATAGGATTACATACAATCCCATTGATCTGTGTACTCTGCGCTCTATTGATAAAGCCTGGTCCTGTCAGGCTCTATCATTCTGTGCACCGGAGCCACCGCAGCAGGAGAGGTAAGCCCTCAGGCTTCCTCAGAAGTGGATCCCCCCCCCCCCCCTGCGATCGCGCTGCGGGGGGCGATCCACCCCACTGGACCATCAGGGACTGGATACAGGCACCTTTAGATGCCGCTGTCAAATTTGACAGCGGTGATCTAAAGGGTTAATAGCATGTCTGCTATTACCGCCAGCCCCCAGCTACAGGAATCAGCTGGGGGCCGTCCGGTATGATGCAGGCTCAAATCGGGAGCCCGCGTCATACCCCGGTCATTGGACGAGCATAGATGTCCATGGTCCTTATCGGGTTAAGGGTATGTTCAAATCTATATTACACACATTCGGTTATGATATACAACGAAAAAATACTAAAAAATCTAAAATGAAAATAGCCACCACTAGGGGTCATTTGTCTTTATGCAGACAGACTACTCTGTATTTTGCTGCATACTGGATACCGGCCGTAAAGTGTGTAGGTATCCAGTATAGGAGATCATCATTGCACCACTACAGCCTTCAGCTGTTCCTAAACTACAACTCCCATGATGGGAGTTGTAGTTTTGCAACAGCTGGGGATACAATCTTTGTAAAACTCTGTTTTAGAGCTGTTTATTCTCCAGCTGTGTGCCTCCAGCTCTTGCAAAACTACAAAGGCTGTGTGGGTATGCTGGGAGTTGTAGTTTTGCAACAGCTAAAGGCAACACTGCTCTAATACAGTTCTTTATAAACATTGTAGCTCCAGCTGTTGCAAAACTACAACTCCTAGCATGCTTGAAAAGCCAAAGCTTTCTGACTCCTGAATGACAAAGAAGCTGATCAGACATTTCCTAACAGGATCCCAACACTTTTTGTCGGATTTTGCGCCAGAATTCTGTCTGCACCAGAATTTGCGCCAGAATCTGGCGCACAACCCGACAAAATCAAAATCACTCAGAGTGGAAAAAAAAAACTACAAAAGGGGCGTTTTTCCCGACAAAAGGGGCGTGTTCCTGACAAAAAAAAACGTGAGTTTTGCTTAACAGAAAACCGACAGCTCAGAGCTGTCGGTAAATTCCTCAAAACGGAGTGAATCCTGCTACCCCCAGCATGGAACAGGGTCTGTTCCATGTTGGGTGTAGTAGTAGAGGGGCTGAGGATTGATCACACTGGGTCTCACTTCTGAGACCCGATCTGATCAGATGTTATTAAACAGGGGAGCGGGCGGCATGTTCCAATCCCCTGCAATGTACAGTAAACTTTCATTTTTAAATTCCGGGACCGAGGAGCCAATCAGGGCTCCTGGCAGGGTTTTAATATAGAAGTGCTGTGGTGGGCAAAGATGTATAGAATCGCTGGGGGGGTATATATCTGGCCCCTTCAGCATTTCTATATATCTTTCCCCCTGCTGCGCTATATCAAACTTAGTGTCCGCTGTGCTTGAATAAATGTACTGCCCCCCAGCGCTATTATATATCTATACTGACCCCCGCTGCTCATAAACTGACCCCCGCTGCGCATATTTATATATATACTGACCCCCCCAAGCTGCGCATATTTATATATTTACTGACCCCCCCCCCCAGCTGCGCATATTTATATATATACTGACCCCCCCAGCTGCGCATATTAATATTCATGCTCTCCCTCCCCTGGCTGCCAATGAATGAAATCTCTATTAGCGGCGGAGCGGAAGGCTGCTGCCCGCTCACGCTGCTAAGCGTTTGTCATTCATAGCGGGCAGCAGCTGCATATCATGCTGTGGGGGTCAGACATATGGATATATGTCTGACCCTCACATCATACATATACAAATGCCGGCTCACCGCTATGAATGACAAGTAAGCTATTAGGAGCAGCAGCGTGAGCCTCCCTGCACTGCTTTACTTGTCATTCATAGCGGTGAGCCGGCATTTGTATATGTATGATGTGAGGGTCAGACATATATCCATATGTCTGACCCCCACAGCATGATATGCAGCTGCTGCCCGCTATGAATGACAAACTCTTAGCAGCGTGAGCGGGCAGCGGCCTTCCGCTCCGCCGCTAATAGAGTTTTCATTCATTGGCTGCCAGGGGAGGGAGAGCATGAATATTAATATGCGCAGCTTGGGGGGTGGTCAGTATATATATAAATATGCGCAGCGGGGGTCAGTATATGCGCAGCGGGGGTCAGTATAGATATATAATAGCGCTGGGGGGCAGTACATTTATTCAAGCGCAGCGGGCACTACGTTTGATATAGCGCAGCAGGGGGAAAGATATATAGAAACGCTGGAGGGGCCAGATATATATCCCCCCCCCCAGCGATTCTATGCATCTTTGCCCACCACAGCGCTTCTATATTAAAACCCTGCCAGGAGCCCTGATTGGCTCCTCGGTCCCGGAATTTAAGAATGAAAGTTTACTGTACATTGCAGGGGATTGGAACATGCCGCCCGCTCCCCTGCTTAATAACATCTGATCGGATCGGGTGTCAGAAGTGAGACCCGGTGCGATCAATCCCTCAGCCCCTCTACTACTACCCCCAACATGGAACAGACCCTGTTCCATGATGAGGGTAGTAGTACAAGCACTAATGTAGTCAGAATTTGCAGAGACTTTTTTCTGTCGCACAGAATACATTTTGTGCGACAGAAAAAAAAACTGCGACAGAAAGAAAGGGAAATTGGGTGACAGATTAGTAAATAGCATCAGAAAAAAAAGGAGTAAAGGACTTGCAAGAACACAAACCGACACTTCACTCTTAGTAAATGAGGGCCATAGAGTACTAGGAACAGATAGAAAATGTATGAATAAAAACTACTGTGCAGTGATCTGCAGATTGCCAGGCTGCTCCCAGACTCAGAGCAGATGAGTCATCCATAGTGAGGTTGAGAAATGGACATGCCTCCTCAGAAGGAAAGAACAAAAAGCAAGTGAGCAACATATAGAGGCTATTTGTAAGGGATATATAGGTCCTAGATACATAAAAAAATGATATGTACATGATCAGAATTAGGTACTGAGTAACATCAGTTTTTTTTTTTTTTTTTGCACAGGTACAGGTACACTTTAAGGACTCATTTTCCTCCTCGCCTTCTAAAAATCATAACTCTTTTATATTTGTATCCACAGATGAGTATGAGGGCTTGTTTTTTGCATGACCAGTGGTCCTTTGTAATGACATAATTCATTTTACCATAGAATTATGGCACAACCAAAAAACTATTTGGTTGGGAAAATTGAAAAGAAAACCGCAATTTTGCAAATCGTTTTCATGCTATACCATTTATGGTAAAAATGAAATGTTTTTATTTATCCTGTGTGTAAATACAATTAAAATGATACCCATGATTAAATACTTTTCTATTATTGTACTGCTTTAAAAAAATCTCAAACTTTTTATCCAAATTAGTATGTTTAAAATCCCTCTATTTTGACCACCTATAACTTTTTCATTTTTCCTTATAAGTGGCGGTATAAGGGCTCATTTTTTTCACCGTGATCTGTACTTTTTATTATATACCACTTTTACCACATTTGCGTATATAAAGCTTTTAATACATTTTAAAAAATTTTAATATGATGTGACAAAAAAGCAGCAATTTAGGATTTTTTTTTTACGTTGTTCATACGGAATCATAATATTTTGATATTTCGGACATTTACTCACATCGGGGTGCCAAATATATTTATAAATTTATTTATTTTTTTACACTTTTTGGGGGTAAAATGGGAAAAAGTTAAATTTTTATTGGCGGAGGGGATTTTTCACATTAAAAAAAAAATTCACTTTTTTTTACACTTTTTATGTCCCCATAGGTGACTATTTATAGCAATCATTTAATTGCTAATACTGTTCAGTGCTATGGATAGGGCATAGCACTGATCAGTATTATCAGCAATCTTCTGCTCTGGTCTGCTTGATCTCAGACCAGAGCAGAAGACCCCTGGAGACGACCGGCGGCAGGTGAGGGGAGCTCCATCTGCCATTATGGATGATCAGATCCCCGCGGCAGCGCAGCAGGCGATCCGATCATACATTTTTCTGACCTTACTGCCAGAGATGCCATGATCTGTATTGATCACGGCATCTGAGAGGTTAATGGCAGACATAAGCACAATCGCTCATGTCCGCCATTACCGGCGTGTCCATGGCTGCTGATAGCAGCTGAGACCTGCCATGCATGACGCGAGCACCACCCCGGTGTTCACAATCATGTACAGTACGTAAATGTACGTCCTAGTGCGTTAAGTACCACCGCACCAGGACGTACATTTATGTTCTGTGTCGTTAAGGGGTTAACGGGGTACTCCACAGTTTTTCAGTGTTTTTGGGCTCAGTATGCAATTTTCAAAATAACAGCATCTTGAGACTACTGTGTTTTTAAAGACGCAATGTGCGTTTTATATTTGCGGTATTTTTTATTTTTTTTATTAATAGCTAAAAAAAAAAAGAAGGTAGACATAGAAACAGGGACAACTTCCACAGAAGAAAAAAAAACACATTTTCCACACAAGGGCCAAAATGCCAGAAAAATAATGTGATAAAGCTGGAAAATGCATTTTTGTTTTTGTTTTCTTTTTTTTTGGGGGGGGGGGGGGGGGTTATTCCTAATCTTGGCAAAAATGACTGGCAGAAAACAAGTGGAAACCTAGTCTTAGAGTCATTTTCCACACATTTATGTTTCCATTGCAAGCCAAAGAGGTGCCTGCTGAGCTGTTCAGTCCCACAAAATTTATGGTTGAAATATGGGCCGCAAAGGGGGCCTGGAAAAATTCTCATTAAAAATATATTTTACTGCTCTTCAACTATATCCAACTTGTGCAGGAATCGGCAGTGTCAGCTCATCTGCCATCACATTATCAACCATGGGGGTATGTACCCTTCCCTTTCCCTATTACTCAAATGTTTGTTGAAGGGTTGTTAACAAAAACTGTATAAACAAGCAGGGCTCTGTGCAGTGAGGACAAGCGGGGCTCTGTGCAGTGAGGACAAGCAGGGCTCTGTGCAGTGAGGACAAGCAGGGCTCTGTGCAGTGAGGACAAGCAGGACTCTGTACACTGAGGACAAGCAGGGCTCTGTACACAGAGGACAAACAGGGCTATCTACACTGAGGACAAGCAGGGCTCTGTGCACTGAGGACAAGCAAGGCTCTGTGTAGTGAGGACAAGCAGGGCTCTGTGTAGTGAGGACAAGCAGGGCTCTGTGCAGTGAGGACAAGCAGGGCTCTGTGCAGTGAGGACAAGCAGGGCTCTGTGCAGTGAGGACAAGCAGGGCTCTGTGCAGTGAGGACAAGCAGGGCTCTGTGCAGTGAGGACAAGCAGGGCTCTGTGCAGTGAGGACAAGCAGGGCTCTGTGCAGGGAGGACAAACAGGGCTCTGTGCACTGAGGACAAGCAGGGCTCTGTACACTGAGGACAAGCAGGGCTCTGTGCAGTGAGGACAAGCAGGGCTCTGTGCAGTGAGGACAAGCAGGGCTCTGTACACTGAGGACAAGCAGGGCTCTGTACACTGAGGACAAGCAGGGCTCTGTACAGTGAGGACAAGCAGGGCTCTGTGTAGTGAGGACAAGCAGGGCTCTGTGCAGTGAGGACAAGCAGGGCTCTGTGCAGTGAGGACAAGCAGGGCTTTGTGCAGTGAGGACAAGCAGGACTCTGTACACTGAGGACAAGCAGGGCTCTGTACACGGAGGACAAGCAGGGCTCTGTAAACTGAGGACAAGCAGGGCTCTGCACTGAGGACAAGCAGGGCTCTGTGTAGTGAGGACAAGCAGGGCTCTGTGCAGTGAGGACAAGCAGGGCTCTGTGCAGTGAGGAAAAGCAGGGCTCTGAGCAGTGAGGACAAACAGGGCTCTGTGCAGTGAGGACAAGCAGGACTCTGTACACTGAGGACAAGCAGGGCTCTGTACACTGAGGACAAGCAGGGCTCTGTACACTGAGGACAAGCAGGGCTCTGTGTAGTGAGGACAAGCAGGGCTCTGTGCAGTGAGGACAAGCAGGGCTATGTGCAGTGAGGACAAGCAGGGCTCTGAGCAGTGAGGACAAACAGGGCTCTGTGCAGTGAGGACAAGCAGGACTCTGTACACTGAGGACAAGCAGGGCTCTGTGCAGTGAGGACAAGCAGGGCTCTGTGCAGTGAGGACAAGCAGGGCTCTGTGCAGTGAGGACAAGCAGCGCTCTGTGCAGTGAGAACAAGCAGGGCTCTGTGCACTGAGGACAAGCAAGGGTCTGTGCACTGAGGCTCTGTGACACGCTCCCGGCTCACACAGCAGGATCAATTGACACAGAAAAAAAGGACCCATGCATCAGGCACTGTTCGGTGTTCCAGCAGGAATAAAGTAATGTCCAAAGCAAAAAATCGTTGAAGTACCAACAGGCGATATGTTCATTCAAAGTCAGAGACCAATGACGCGTTTTGGAGTTACAGCCCTCCTTCCTCAGAATGGCATACAAAGCATTATACTGTATTAGCATTATTCAAGTACTTATCCCTTGGTTTTACTATGATTATTAATTATCTCAGTTATTTATCCATCCACACATTTTTATCCATTCACCTTTGTTTTATTTTAAGTTATTTTATCTACATCTTGTGTATATGTTCACATATCCCCCATTTGGATACTATGGTATCTACCGATTATTACATGCAATACCAAGTTACTACAAACCACTAATGCGGTGTATATGCTCTCTCCGCAGTGTGCTGCTTGTCCTTTGGCACTCTGTTTGGATTTGGATCACATCACGTGACTTCGATCCTGGCCACACATACCTAGCAACTCACAGGTCTCGTATGATCTTCTCCTTCATAGGCCGGATGGTGTCACGTGGTCTCTGATCAAAACAGAGCACATCGATGCGCTCTGTGCGGCGATCGCTGTGACTGGTCTGGACAGCAGAATACTACGAGCGCTTGTGTTTTTGTTTACATTCATTGATCCTCGCTCCCACGAAATAGTAAAACGCTACGTATCTGTGAACCTCACTTCCATGCAGCACTGCCGGTTCACGGCGCAAATGGACATGCTGTGACCTTTAGTATTTATAACCATTCTCTAATGTTCATACATATTACATTTCTCTTTTATATGTAAGGTATTTATAATACAAATTCCTTAATTTTAGAATTACGGGAATTTTTTTTATTTGACTATGCTACAGGGGTTGTAAAGTTAGTGTAGTTCATAATATAGTGTCTGTACCTGTGTGTGACGGTTTTCTCACAATTCTTATGTGATTTTCATCCCAATATTTATTTTTAACAGCATACAAAATGACTGCTGTCTCAGATTTTTCCCAGCTTGCAATGCGGTCGAGACCTGACTCACTAGTCAGCTGATGACAGGGAGCCTGTCTGCTTCAATGGGTGGAGAGAGCAATCTGCAAGTAATGCAACAGCTGGAGGCACCCTGATGGAAAACCACAGGTCTGCAGCTCATTTATGTTTCAATGGGTGGGGTGGCTGATGTGTGGGAAGGAGGAAAATGGAATTATGGGATTTGTAGGCAAACAAGAAAACTGAAAACAGGAAATACAAGTTCACAGAAAGCTAGCCACAGTGTTATGGCAATCTCACAGCATAGCCATTTAGCCCAAGACAAGCGCAGATCCTTCCTAAGCATGTCCATTACTGTCTGCCAGGTACGTACTAAAATCACCTTATGCTGGATAACCCCTTTAATGCTTCTCTATTCATTTTCTGGTGCTAAACATAGGTTGTGTGGGGCAGGGTAACTCCACCCATCTGTAATCTGGCGCCCATTTTGCTCTATCAATATGTTGTTTGTATAATGCTTTGTATGCCAATCTGAGGAAGGAGAGCTGTACCTCCGAAACGCGTCATTGGTCTCTGACTTTAAATAAACATAGTGCCTATTGGTACTTCAACGATATTCTGCTTTGGACAATACTTTAGTCCTGCTGAAACACAGAACAGCGCCTGATGTATGGGTCCTTTTTTGCTGTGTCAATTGATTCTTCAGACGGGACTGGGTATCCTGCTCCTTTGACCTTTTTGTGCTTCGCTTTTCTTCATCAGGAACACATTTGAACCCCGAATAAGTGGTGATAAGTGCTCTTTATCTGCTATAAAGTGATCCATCTAAAAGGCCGTTCCCTCTTTCTTCCCATTTTATTTTTAACACACAGCAGAATGATTGACAAGCCAGCAGCCTGCACAGAGCCCTACTTGTCCTGCCCACAGGTTAAGCATTTTTTTCACCATAAAATATACACATTTTTAACCAATTTGTATTACAAATATTCATATAATGGTATTATCTACATTTTATAAAAAGCTTTTGTTGACATCAGGGACACTTTAGAGAAATGTGAACAATGCAACTTGCATGAGAGCTGGCAATGTCTTTGCTAGGTGCAGACTTGCGTCCTATGCAATTCTGTGCTATCAGCTGCCGGGGCCTGAGGCTGATGCCGGACATCACTGATAGTCACCAGGACCACCCCACTATGACGTGGGGTCAGTTCCTGAGCCCGCATCATAGAGGAGGAGCAGGACAAGGGTGTACAGGTATGCCCATCATCATTAATGTGTTAAAGTGAATGGGGGCGCTGCAAGTATCCCCTATTTCTTTAATGGTTGCAGATGTATACCCAGAACTTACAGGGAAGGGAGGAAGGGATTCATTGTTGGAATGAAAAACTGACTTTTAATGGGAAAACTGCTTGAAAAAAATGGTTTGAGAGCAGCTGATAAGTCTCCACATTTGAAACGTTCCTTTAAGTAGTTATCCAGCGGAAAAAAAATATTTTGCCATTGTGCCCAGGCTGTAGCATTGAATATAATAAACATTGACTCACCCGCTGCTGCTTTCCTAGTGCCTGTGATATCGCTGTCCCATCCTCCAGGGCGATCCTCCTCCTGGTTTTGGGACTCAACCTGTAACACTGCGCTCAGCTAATTTGCCAGCCACAGTGATGTCTCGCCTCAGCCAGTGATAGGCTAAGTAGCAATGCGATGTATTGAGCCCAGGCCTGACCACCTTTCTCGTGCCTGGGCCCAATACTGGGTCACACTGGTGTTTTTCTGGAAACTCACCGGAAAGTACCCCACGGAGAAAGTAAGGAATTTGAGAGGGGTTTTGGGAGATTTAAAAGCATGTTTTTTTTTTGGGGGGGGGGGGGGGGGGGACATATGACAAGGCTACCCCTTTGTTTTGTTCACTTTGGCTTTTGTTTAAGTTATAAATGCCCATTTAATAAATATTAAAGGGCTTTTCCAACTAAGGACGTTCATCCCCTATGAATAGATAATGAGTGTCTGACCAATGGAGTGTCTCTCTGGTTAAATTAGCTGCAGTTGGACACCCATGCTACACTTTTTTCATAAAAATTTTGAACACTAGGTGGGAGATTTATCAAAACCTATTCAGTGGAAAAGTTGCTGAGTAGCCCATAGCAACCAATGAGATGGCTTCTTTTATTTAAAAAAAAAAAAAGGCCTCTGAAAAATGAAAGAAGCGATCTGATTGGTTGCTATAGGAAACTCAGTAACTTTTCCTCTGGACAAGTTTTGATAAATCTCCCCCTAGATCTTGCACGAATGTTGTTGCTGTAAAGAGATATACATCTTTATTGGATTCACTATTAACAAAATCAGATTTATATCTGTGGAAGATACCATGTTATATCTTTTTTTCGCTTTGATACTTTGTGGCCACAACAACTGGTAAGAGACGATAAGGGTCATCCAGCATTTCACCACATTAAACCATTAGTTACCAGAATAAATTACTGCTGAATATAGACTACATAGAGTCATCTGCACAACTGCAATGCAAAAGGTTTGATCCCTCTTGCTATATACAGTGCCCACTTCACACCTGTTTATGACACTGCGAACAAACCATAAGAGCCCACTTGGACTGAGATCTAAAGTCAGAAAAATGAATGGAATGGAATGGTCAATCTCAAAATCAAAAGTGCTGACATATTTAATGGGTCTGATGAATTGCACATAGAAACATATATTTTGCATCATTTTTCCTTTTATTCTTGGCAACAGAAAAAAACAATATGTTTGGCCTGAACTCACTGATACAGTCTTGAAGTGCTTGTTGCTTTCTGTCTGACAGGCGTGACCTGCATAATGTATGTAAAGCAATATAACACATTATATACACATTCCCTGTTTTTAGTTCTCATACACTTTTGGTCCTATATTTTTGGCCAAAACTTGAAGGAATGTAAACAAAGGAATTCTGTAAAATCTATATATATATCTGTCAGCAGTCTATTGCTCTCCTATTGCCGGCCTCTAAGTCTCTATAGCACTGGGTGGCAGGTCAATTTCCTACACAAGAGACTTTTAAAAGTTCTCCTACTCACCAATGTGCCATGCACATGCCCAGAACATTGGGCATACAGAGTTTTGTACTGTATGATCTTGGGGTGCCCACACAGGAAGAAGTTTACTTTATTACCTCATGGAACAGGCTGCTCTGTATGTATGGAGCCTGAACAGAGGCAAACATAATACAATATACTCTAAATAAAATATTATTATTGACCACAAAGCTTTAACAAAAACAGAATGAATATTAATGTAGAAATTCTTGTGCTGGAACAATTAACAACTAAGTTAAGAAAATAAGTTAAAAACTACTTTGTACAGGTAAGGCAACTTTTACCCTGCTGTTGGGGCCCGGCAGTGTGACGGTCGCTACGGAATAGCGGGAGAAATATTACAGCATGTGCCTTCTTTTTCTCCCGTTATTCATAACGGGTCCTGTTGCTCCCCATTAAGAGAACGGCTGTTAAAGTCAGAAAAAAGTGACTTTGACGGCCGTTCTCGTCGGGGAGCAACGGCAGTGTGAAAGAAGCCTAACAAGAACATACTGCATCTCTGTCAGTTATGGGTCAAAAGTGGTAAGGTTTCTTTTTCAGAAAAGCACTATAACAATGTGTGGAGACTTATTGTATGTATGTATGAACCTACATAATAAATAAGTAAAGTAATAACAGTAAAGTGCACTGTGTAGAAACAAAAACCCCAAAAGTTGCAAAATTGACTACCATCTTCCTTTCCTGTACAGTCCTTTTGGAAGGATGCCAGGCAAAGTATTCAGCATTACACCAATCAAAATAGGTAGGAAAACCTCAACATATATTATGTATTGTGACTACATTCAAATATAACTCCCAAAAAAGTAGTACACATCACTATAAGAAACGCCCAAAAAAGGAATATGGTCAATTAATAAATTTTATTGAAAAACAGAAAGACCCCCATAAACACTACCCATAAAATGACATAGATCACACTAGACATATAAAAACACTAAATGAGGTGGGGGAGTGGGACATAAGTATACAGGACAATACCCAGAGGCAGATTTTAATATGACCAAAGTGCATGCAGATGAGAATAAGGTAAAGTGCAAGTGCCTTCATAAATTAACAACAATCTATGGATCTAAGTTGTCTGGTAGCAGCCTTCAAATTGTAAACAATAACATCTCTGCATTTATTGTTTTTATATGTCTTGTGTGATCTATGTCATTTTATGGGTAGTGTTTATGGGGTTTTTTCTGTTTTTCAATAAAATTTATTAATTGACCATATTCCTTTTTTGGGTGTTTCTTATAGTGATGTGTACTACTTTTTTGGGGGTTAAAGTATTCAGTATCCCATATAATTTTTTTTGAAAGTAATAAGGCGGGTTCCCTCGGCACAGGGTACCTTTTAAACTGATCAGCCACCTGCCCAATAGTGTGTGGGTCCTCATTGTGCCACAAAAACAGTTCTTATCCACTGAAGCATGGACTCCATAAGACCTCTAAAGGTCTGCAACTGGCCCATCAATTATGTATCATGCCTCCGAAGTGAGCTGAGATGCTTTATGCAATGCCACTCACTAGCTGCATTTACTGGCCAGGAGCTCTGCATGTGACCAGGCCAACTCGTTTTATAGCTTTCTGGTCCATATTCTTATTGTAGGAGCTTTTGGCAGTTGACAGTGGTCAGCAAAGGTACTACTGACCTGTCTGTGTCTACACATTCTAGCAAGATATGAAGTCCTGTATGTTCTGACAACTTCAAGAACTGACTATTCTCTAATATATCCCATCCTTTTAAAGGTCTATATTGTCATTAAATATTCAATGTTATTCACTTTACTTGTCAGTTGTTTTAATGGTATGAGTGATCGGAGTATATCCCTAACCTAAATATAACTCGTAAAATATCCTCATTCTGATCTTCAGAATTATCTATTAAATACATTATGGTTGTAGATGAAATCCATCCATGTGAAGTCATACTCAAAGAGTCCTCAGGGCTAATCCTGGTCCAAACATCTAGGAAGCTATCAAACTCCCAGAGAAAAAACTGTGAGCCTTCCTATGAGCGAAGAGGTTCCATTTCCTTTGCTAATATACTTACACCTGACAAAGTCTTCACTCAGTAACACAAAACATGTTGTATATTTTATTGTTTTCCAGTTATATAAGCTGTCACTTATCCAGTACATGTGGCCGTTGGTATTGTTAGAAGCGTAGAAATGAAACCATCCACGATGAAAGGAAGTCTCTTGTGGAGATGTGGGAGAGCCTGTTGCAGTGCTAGCCCTCCATGACCAGAGGATATTCTATACATAAAGCTCTATTAAATGTTATGCTCCCAGCATAACCTCACAAGGTGAGTGTGATCCAATTGCGCCAGTGGAGTAAGGTCCATATATAAATAAAAGATCTGCACATAAAGCATTGTTTGTCCGCCTTTTCTCTTTTTGGAACCTGTTGTCAGGGATTGACCAGGGGATAGGGAGAGTGGGCCCTAAACTGACCCTAAAACCACTCTCCCTTCCTACTTGCCCATCCACCCTAAAGGATGGATCGACAACTGGGCACCGGTCCCTCCCTGAACTAAAGTGCAGTGGCCTTAAAAACACATACTTAAAAACAAGCCAGAAACATAACAGGAACATAGAACTCTATAATCACTTTAAGTTCAGAGAACACAGATCAAAAGCACAGAGGAAAACACTAGCCAAGTGATCATGTACTCTATGATCAGTGCATGTATAAAAACTTCAAGGATCTAAAATCAGGAACTAATAAACATATAGAATTCAAAACACCAGACAAGGAAACGGATAAGTCTACATGGACTCCAGTAACAAACAGGAATATACAATCCCCCAGAAAACCTCCAGTAGACACAGGAATGTCTTGACACTAAAACGCAATCTCACAGAGTCCAGGATGGAGCACGGAGATATCTTGTATTCATTCTCAATTCCCCAGAGCCCCCATGGAAAGGTAAACAGGATCTATCACTAAACCGAAATACTCACAATCCCTAAACCTCTAGTAGACACAGGAATGAATCTCCCAGAGTTCTCATGGACCAGTGACAGGGATACCTTGTTACAACTCAGAAAAACGGATACAACAGGATATAATTATAGAACACTGTTCATACTGAACCCAAAACAGGAAATAACTATAGAACACTATTTACACTGAACACAAGACAGGAAAACGGATGAGTCTAAACAGACTCCAAGAACAGACAGGAATATAGCACAATCCCCTAGAAAACCTCCAGTAGGTACAGGAATGTCTTGACACTAATATAATACTAATAATAATACTCAGTCTCCCAGAGTCCAGGATGGAGCACAGAGATATCTTGTATTCTCAATTCCCCAGTGCCCCCATGAAAAGGTAAAAGGGATCTATCGCTAAACTGAAATAATCACAATCCCTAAACTTCCAGTAGACACAGGAATTAATCTCCCAGAGTCCCCATGGGACCCCATAGTTACAACTCAGAAAAATGGATAAACACAGAAACACAGAAAAACACAGTGTGAACAGATACATAGCAGAAAGGACATACAAATCCTAAAACCGACTATACAAACACAGATTAAAATCTACTATGAGCATGCCATCTAACCATGGGTAAAAGCCCAGAACATATCAAAGATGAATGCAAGGTGCATGCTAAAACAGAGATACTAGATTAAAAGCTCAAACAAGGAATGTTTCACCAAAAGCTCCATAGCAACATGTCAGGCATGTCAGCAACAAACAGGATCTCAAGTCAAGATGTAAAAACCAGCCCAGAGGCTGGACTGAGTACACCTTATGTAGACACACCCCAAGAGCTATTGGATAGAAAGCCAAATGCTTTAAGTATTCCCTGACCGGGATACATATAACTGTTCAAACACAACCAGATCCAATAGCTGTGTGTGAACACAGACCAAGACAGACATGACACCTGTATTTCAGCGTTGATCAAAGGCTGTGAAGTTAGTGATTGTGTCCACTAAGGGTCACCTTCGGTCATAGGCCGACATTTATCATTGTCTTTAGACAGTTTTTTGTGTCTAGAAAAGGCGCAAGCAGGGTTTATTTGCGCCTTTTGGTTTATACATTTCTGCTGATTTTGAGTTGCAATCCACTGATTTTGGCAATACACATGATATGGAGGGGTTTTATGAACTGCGCCTTTTTGTGAAAAGGCGCAAAAAAGGCGCAAAAGCCACTGAAAAGTCTCTAAAACGACACCAGCACCGAATAAACTTAGCTTTTTGGTGTATGTGAAGAGAGAAATTTCCGAAAATGCGTACCTGCACAAAATTTATCAAATGCTCTGTGACCATTTAATACATTCGGTGCTCCTACACATTACCAGCACACAAAAAAGGTGTAGAAAAATGCTTCACTTACACGTGCAATGATAAATGCCTGCCATAATGTTTACATACAGATGCAGGGTAAGCAATAATTCTGAAGGTTTAAAAATACGCAAATAAGTTATATTTTTATCTGCAAAAACAAAAGAAATCCAATTTACTACTGAAGAATAGTGATAATGTATTACAATATGAGCATTATATATATTCATTCCATTGTTACTTATGTACTTCTGAAAAAGCTGTGTATGCGAATGTAAAATAATTATACTTGTATCCAAAACACCGCAGCCTTGAGCATGTAACAGTAAAACTCAGCACATAGCTGAACTGACAGGCAAAGAATAACAGTTCTGTCAGTTTATCAGTATCTAAATATCCATATAGATAAACACATACATTTGAAAACTGACATACGTCAACATGCATTGAAGAGGTCTATCTATATTAAATTGGTGCCTGTACTGCACAAATATTGGATAGTACCCTACTGGTCACCATCCAAACAGAAGGTCTGGATTAAACACTGGCTGCCGTATGTTGTGCTGCCCTTATGATATCAGCTGGTTGTCATTTTCTTTTCTTTAAAAGTTTACACATATTTTTGAGTGCACTTAAAGGGCTTGTGCATTGAAATGTAACTCATTCCCTATCCAAAGTATAGGGAATAAGTGTGTGATCATAGGGGGGGAGGGGGGGGTCTGACTGCTGGAACCCCCCATGATCTCCTGTATGGGCCCTGGCTCTCCTAGAGCAGCACATCATTCATATCTATGGGAGTGCCGCAGATGCCCGAGTTCAGCATTTTGGTCTCTTCGCCACTCCCATAGAGAATGAATGGAGTGTGTGTCGTCCCCAGCACACCTTGCTCTCAGAGAACCGGGGCCGTTCAGGAGATTGCAGGGGGTTCCAGAGGTTGTACCCCCCCCCCACCCACGATCAGTTACTTTTCACTGCACAACCCCTTTAAAAGATAAATTTAGTCAAAACCACCTAATGCTGTATAACTGTTGTCTGTATGAAAAGCTTTATGGACACTTTTCCAATATAATCTTCTTACTGCATTACATCTGTTTTCAATCTGATTATAGACATTAGTTTTGTCAGGAATTACACATTCCCTATTCTTGCCTACTAGAGCAATTTCTACATTTGTTAAATAAATGAACTGATCACAGAGATGGGGAACAATCCAATAGTCCAGGTAAGTACACTAGTCACATCATACACAGTGCTGGAAGTACTCAGGAACCTGTACTCTGTTATTCTGTATTCTGTTAATAACATAATAATAATACAATTAAGCTATTTTTTTTTTTTTTTACAATTTGACAGTTGCTATGTACTTGATTTTATATGTAAGAATCTAAGATATCCTAGTCTTACACTGGTAAATATGTATTTATTTTGAATAGCTGTTGGTCTCAGTAGTATAGTCCAATAGAGTTCTGAAAAGGCAGATTTCCTACTTTATGGTCTACAGCAAGATCATTATGTGATGGGACTGGGTGACTCAGTTTGGATAATAACATCACACTTGGAAGTATAGGAAGTGGCTGCAAACCAAAGTTTCACCTTGCCCTTCCACATTCTAAAATAATATCTTATGGAATTAATGTAACATTCTTAATTTACTTAATTCACAGTTTGTTTTCATACCAGAGATGAATTATGTAGTTCTGGGTGAGAATTTCCCTTATAAATTGAGGTCACTACCAGATCATCAACAACTGGAATCAGGAACTTGGGAGGAAGCACAGCAAAATAATGATCTCACCTACAAAGGGAAATCAGAGAGTCATGAAGCTTGGCACAGCTGAGGGAATGGGTGCCAGTAACACCTATGCAAAGCAAACATCTTCCACATCTGTTTATATCTTTTATTTGCATTTTAGCATATTGTGGTTTATACACTGTTGTCACTACAATCGCAGGAGGTTGTATAAGATGATGGTTACACTGTCAGATACAAAAACTTTGATATGTTATAAAGCATGCAAAACCAAGAGGTTTTGCAATTGCTTTCATTAGAAAATTTTCAGTATTTCATACTGAAAAAGCCAGTCAAACAACTGCCCCCCTGCCTGCTTGGACACATACTAGTCCTGCTGTGTCCATGCATCATCACCTATGTCATGGACACACTTCCTTGATTGACAGCTGCGAGTGCAGGTCTCACAGCTGGAGGAGAAATCCTCCCACTGTTAGCTTGTGTCCCGCTACTGTCAGTGAGGACAAGCTGGGAGTTGTAGTTTTGCTAATGCTAGGGGAGATGTGAGCAGACAGCATACTGAGGGAGGGGGCGGAGACTTGCACAGTGAGGCCACGCCCCCTCCCTTTTAGAGGAATTCAGACTAGTGAGCTAAATTAAAAGTGTAATAAAAAAATGAAGGTGCTAGACACATAAAAATTAGATGTACATGGTCAGGATTAGGTACTGAGTGATATATATATATATATATATATATATATATATATATATATATATATATAAAATAATTTTGTTGGATCTGATGGGTACGCTCTAAAGCTAATGTTATGTCCTTACCATATATCGCATGCAGATAAGGCACTACACACAGAGCTAAGCTGTATATATAATTTCTGACATTGTCCAGAACCATTATTCCTATGCTGTTACTTTTCTTTAAATGAAATAGTAGAAAACTTGTGTAAATACGTTGAAATAAGTTGTTCTGGTGAAACCTGACATCTGTGAAACCCCTTGAACCCCTTTTGTTTTAATTGTATTAAGGTAGATATAGTCCAATGCAAGTCATTCCTCAAGCTCCTCTAATGTTGCTGTAACATACAGCAGGTATAAAGTTGTACAGAAAGCTGTATCCTGCCAGTCACAGAGTTTCCATGAGCTCAGGTAGTGGAACTGTTCTTTCAGCACCTTTATCACCTTTGTATACAGTGTATTATGTATACCCCCTTATGGCTCTGACAGATACATTGGTCTGAACTGTAATGTATCTGCTTCTACAGTGACCAGCAGTTTAATTATTTAATTTGTAGCATATCAAGTGACTGGGGTCTGGAACAAAAGGATCTTACCTGTTGCATATACTGTTTGCATTTATTTAGTATACCCTGACACTCTGTCTACTGTCCATTGTATACAAGCAATGCCTGGAACCAGACAGCACTTTGCTTTTTAAATGCAAAAATAGATGTAATGGCAATACTTGACTCAAGGGATCTTGATACCGAAATATATTTTGGATAAAACAGCAGTACAAAATCCTGAATGTAAGAAGGTACAGTATGTAGAACTGCAGACATTGCCAAAGTAAATGAATTATCTGGACGCCAAGACTTAATGAATGGCGGCTTTTCTGTTAGATGATAATTCTCACAATGTTATCCTTCTAAAGTAACATAGTCCATTATTTGGAATTCCTAAGTGCATAATGAAGCCTGGAAAGATATATATTGTAATCGATTACAATACAGGAATGTTTACCCTAGGGCTTTTCATTTATAACATTAAAATGTTCGCTCTTTGGAATATAGAAAAAAAATATATACATTTTTATTAAGCAGTTATATACTTCTAAAAAATAATTAGTCATATTTGTTATTCATTGGAAATTAAGATTGTTTCTGGACAGTTATGTAGAGAAAGTGAAATACGAGTACTAAAAAAAATAAAGAAAACTCAACGAATAACATGATTTCAAAACAGTGGTATTTTGGCTCTTAAAGGGGTACTCAGGTGCTTAGACATCTTATCCCCTATCCAAAGGATAGGAGATAAGATGCCTGATCGCGGGAGTCCCGCCACTGGGGACCCCCGTGATCTTGCACGCGGCACCCCATTTGTAATCAGTCCCCGAAGTGTGTTCGCTCCGGGTCTGATTACCGGCGACCACAGGGCCAACGGCGTGTGACATCACGCCTCCACCCCATTTGACAACACGCTCCGCCACTCAATGCAAGCCTACGGGAGGGGGCGTTATAGCTGTCACGCCCCCTCCCATAGGCTTGCATTGAGGGGTGGAGCGTGACGTCACACGGGGTATGAGGCATGACATCACACGCCGTCGGCCCTGTGGTCACCGGTAATCAGACCCGGAGCGATTGATTACAAATGGGGTGCCGTGTGCAAGATCACGGGGGTCCCCAGTGGTGGGACTCCCCCGATCAGGCATCTTATCCCCTATCCTTTGGATAGGGTATAAGATGTCTAAGCACCAGAGTACCCCTTTAAGTCTGCTGTCCACTGCCTGTTTTTAGGTTCAAAAGCTCTTTAGTAACAGTCACCGCAAGATGGAACACAGGGAGTGGGGCACAGCTCAGCATATGTTATGTGCAAACAAAGATAAAGACTGTATACCTGTAAGCTGTGTCCATTCTCCAGAATATCTACAAGGGAGTCTCGCAAAGTAAATCCTCGCAAAGTAAATCAAGGTTTCCCTCTATCAGTTCAGGGTAGCCTTTCTTTCCTGTGCTGCTGATGAATGTACACAGTGCTGCCTCCTGTATCTAACACCACCTTCCTCTCTCCCTTTAGTCTGCAGGCTTTTCTTCAGCTGAGTGCTTAGTGTAACCTCTTCATTTCTGTGCTGCAGCCTTTTCTTTTATTTCTACTCACACAGCATCTTTCAAAGCCAGTGCATTAGTAACCCCTTCTCCCCCTCATCCACATGCCATCTAAAATACTTTACAGTTTAAATCATCATCCCAGCACAGTACCAGCCTGTTTATTTATTTATTTATTTATTTTTTTACAAGCACGTTTTTGTGGTATAGTAGAGAGGAGGAGGTATTGTGCTGTTATTGGAAAGGCAACTAAGAAAGGAAGTAACTATGTATGTTAGCAAACAGCCCAGCCTTGAAATAAAGAGAATGACAGAAATAGCTGTTATCTTTGGAGGGGGCTCTCACTGGCTCAATAACAGTAGTGAGAGCACTAAAATCTCTAAAGTGTACCTGTCGTCAACAAAAACTTTTTATATAATGTAGATAATACCATTATATGTATATCTGTAATATACATTGGTTACAAAAAATTTGTATATTTTTGTCCCTGCAGATAATGCATGTGTGATTCTATGAGGAGTCCAAATACAGGAAGTGAGGGTGAACAAGCAGGGCTCTGTGCACTAAGAAAAAGCAGGACAGTGTGCACTGAGGCTCTATAACATACTCCTGGCTCATACATCAGGATGACTGACAAGCCATGATCCTGCACAGATCCCTGCTTGTCCTACCCTCACTTCCTGTATTTGGACTCCTCAGAGAGACACACAGACAGTAGCTGTAGGGACAGCATTTTTTCACTCAAAAATATACACAATTTTTAACCAATGCATATTACAAATATACATATAATGGTATAATCTACATTATATAAAAAGTTTTTGTTGACGACAGGTACACTTCTATGTCTTGTATGTTCTATACTATATTATTATGTTCCATTATTATGTCAGAAAAGCATAAAGAAATGTTATGGTACAGAGACCTGATTTGACACATGCTGTCTGTTCTCATCAGTTACCAGTCAGGTTTAGGATCATATTGAGAATATTAGGATCTGTTTTTATAAAGTTAGATATCCTTTTGTTAGATATCCTTTTGAACAACTATCAGTAATAGAATCCTTATATCCTGTATATTCAAAAAGAGCCAAGGGGTTTTCTGGGACTAAAATACTGGAACCCCGGATGATCATCAAAATAGCCCGACCATTCCAGTTCTAGTCCCAGAACATCTCTTTAAAGCACACTATAATATAATAAACACATTTAGGAGCATCATGTACACTTTATATCTGAGATATAACAGTTAATAAGACTATAGTAAATCAAAGGCTATAGTAAATTTACAGGGCTGTACGTAATAATTTCATCTATTCACTAGCACCAAGAGTCAGATTATGTAACTTCACCTGAAGACCCCTAACCTTACACTTCTAAAATAAACCTGTAAATGAAGCAGAACTTTCTTCCCAGCACTTTCACTTCAGGCCATTTGGTGTGAGTACGTTGTGATGAAGCATGACTATTAAATCTCTAGTGGTCACACAAGTGAAACGCTCCGTTCAGACATCCATCGGAAACACTTCCCTGCTGTTGCCATGGAGATTTCTGATTGTGTAAACATAGCCAGACAATCGCTCTAGGAGCCAGATTGTTTTATGGGATGTGGCCCGTGGCCAGAAAACCTCCCATGGTGACGTCATTTTTAAAGGTGGAAGATGCTGAATGCTGAACACTTTAGCTTTACACTTTCTCTCTCTCTTATGTAATCATTGTCCTACGTAAGGGAAGAAGCCTGTATGAGGGACATCGTGTGTCTTTAGAAAGTATATTTTGAAATGTTTTATATTTGCTTTGGTTTTTCCACAAAATATTTATCATAATATTTATCAAAAAATGTGCAACTTTTTTGCTCTTTACAGCTAGTTTTGTAAGCCAGATCTGGAAAAGAGTAGATTTGTGACAAACTTGTGACTTTCTTTTTAAAGAAAAGGTGCACTTCATAAATCAGCAACTACTGCTACTAAGTGAAAAAGCAAGTATGTAGAAAAGTATTTATAATCAAAATCACATTAGCAAAAGTCGCACAAATGTTGCACAACAGATACATTTCTGTGACTTTTCTACACCAAACAAGGCTCTAAATCTGTTGATAAATACCCCCCCCCCACCCCCACCCATATTTGTTCCTGCGGAAACTGTTTAATATTTGTAAATAATTCCCTGTCACTTTCAGTGGATACTATGTATCAGAAAAATGACTCTTATTTATTGTAAATTTACAGTAATGGAAATGGTGTGTACATATGTAACCATTATTTTATTGGAAAACTACCGGATGGTGGGTCACAGGGGTCAAGTCCTGGAAAAAAAAAGTGTGGGAACTCTTCCACATAAGGGCTGGTCCTGCAGGACTCCTGCTAATGGGAACGGTGTTCGTGCTGTGGAAAAAGTGCAGGAACTCAGCTCCCATGCGTTCTTGCAGGACTTTAGCCCTGGTGGGTCACCATGTTGGATTGCTGTGGCCTGGTGATCTTCTGGGCTGAGAGACACAAAGGAAAGTGCAGAAACCAGGAGTAGTGCAGTAGTGCAGCCTGACATAGGCTAGTGTAGTTATGTCTGAGTTTTCGTCAAGATAACACACTTTGGTGGTTCGCATGGTTGGGATAGTCCTAACAGTAGGGAGACATAGCCTCCTAAGACGTATCTTGATGGGACACTGTGCTGTTAAGGATAGAGCCTTTTTAAATTAGATGATGAAAGAAAGGGATACAGTCAGAAGATAGATTATGGAAAGTGTGAAACTGATGTGGACCTGCATGAAGTAACAAAAGGCTGGTATGGGGCTCCTCTAAAGAGAACGGGGATCTAAACTAATTCATTATTGTTGAACATCATTACACTTATATTAACATTGTATTGTCAGAAATGTTAAAGCAACAGTGCCACTTAGTGTAAATGTAACGATTAAGCTTTTTATGACTCATCTGAGAACTATAACCATCAAATTTCTTTCCACCGTAACTGTAAAGTAAACGTAATGAGGTAAAGTTGCTGAGTTGCCCATAGCAACCAAACAGATTGCTTCTTTCATTTTTCACAGGCCTTTTCAAAAATGAAGTGTAAACTATTTGACCTGGAGGATCGCTCCCGAAGGTGCAATATTAGACTGGTCGGTATGCCAGAGGGCTCCGAGGGCTAAGACTCTATACAATTTTGTGAATCAAGAACACATTCAGCCAACTTTCTCTGTCTCCATTATGTAAAATTGAGCGTGCACATCGTGTTCCAGGCAAGGCTCCCCCGAGCTCCCTTATCTTTAAAACTCTTTTTTCAGCAGATGGAGATGTGATCTCAAGGGAAGCAAAGGACCTAACATATAATGGTAATCGTATCTCTCTATATCCAGATTTCTGCAAGACAATGCAAATAAAATGGGCATCATTCAAGGAGGCCAAAAAAAAAACAAATGATGGCAGCAGGAATTCGCTTTACCCAGCTAGACTGAAAGTCATACATAAGGACTCTACTAATTTTTTCAATGATGTGGGCGATGTGACTAGTTGGTTAGACTCCATCGGGTTATGAACCTGTAATTTTCTTTATGTTGGTGGGTTGGGGGGGGGGGGGGTGCTGGGGCGGGCGGGACTGGGGAGGTAGAGGCTGTAGGTGAGAGATCTGAACGGGCTAGTGCTTAAAGGGTCAGTGGAGGGGGATGGGGAGGGGGATAGTGCTACTGGGAGGATATGGGTGGGGCCACCGAGGAGATTTAAGGGGCTTTTTTTTCTTCTTTCTTTTCCATTTATGCTGTGATGACAAAAATTATTATGTGGAATGTTAGGGGAATGGGGGATCGAATAAAGCGATGCGCAGTGTTTGACCAGATAACAAGACACCTCCCAGCAATAGTTTCTCTTGTCGCGACCCATTTAACAACCAAAACTATGCATAAGATCAGGCAGAAATGGGCCTCGCAGGAGTACCAAGTGATAATCACTGGATACTCAGCGGGGGTGTCTGTTTTTATTCACAATAAGGTAAACTTTACGGTTAAAACTAAATTAATAGACCAAATAGGCAGATTTATTTTCCTCCATGGTACGTTAGATAAGGTAGAGCTGGTACTGGCATGCGCATACGTTTCTCCCCATTCTCCCTTGAGGTATTGTTAATTTTGGTTAATTTCTTAAAAGACAAGAGAGAACTTCCCTTGTTTCTAATGGGTGACTTAAACGCAGTTGTGAACCAAAACCTGGATAGGAGTCAGAGCTAGTGTCCCCCTCCCTCTAATACCTTGCTTTCTAGATTCATCAATGAGATTGGGTGGGTAGATATGTGGAGAACTTTGTATGGGGAAAAGCAATAGTTCACATGTTATAGTTCCTCACATGACTCAGTCCCTAGGATAGACCTTTTGATTGGTAATCATCAGGCTAAAGGGAAAGTCAGGAAAATTTCAACCCACGTTCCATCTCTGACCACGTATTGTGAGCAACAGATATAAAAAATAAATAAATAAGAAATTAAAGGCTTATAACATCTAGATGTACAAAACACTGCAGCTAACCAAAGACTAGGGGTGGACACAGACCATGCAAGGCCCCTGTACATGAACAGTACAAGTGGCCCCTTGCTTTTGAGTAGCTCAGCATAGGAAACCCCCTTACATTTTTTGAATTACATAAAAAATTGTAATTCATAATTTTGTTTGGCTCAGTCAATGATATGCAATCTAATAACTAGTAGAAACCTGTTTTTAGACTGACAGTGGGCCCTACTACCTACTGAACTCTTGTACAAATCCATGTCACAATCCTTGCTCTTGAGTAGCTCAATATACATCTACATTCCTTAAAACATTTTAATTTGTGATTTTGTTTGGCTCAGTCAGTCACAAGAAATCTAATAACTAGTAGAAAGCTGTTTTAGGCTGACAGTTAGGAAAGCAGCTGTATATAGTGTAAAATGGAGTCCTGAAAAGACAAATACTGATACTGAGTGTCAGAACATGGAGTAAAAGGCCACTGTTTTAGATGTAGACGTGGAGGTAAAAGAAGTACTGACTGTTTTCACTCATCAAAACAAAACACTCTATATTCAACATAGCGTTTTAATATTGAAACATTTCATCTCACATTTCTAGATTTCCTAACTAGTGTTGCTCGCGAATATTCGCAATTCGAATTTTATTCACGAATATCGCATATTTGTGAATTCACGAATATTCGCGAATATAGCGCTATATATTCGTAATTACGAATATTCGTTTATTTTTTTGTTGTTGTTTTTTTTTCACAGTACACATCACAGTGATCATCCCTCTCTGCTTCCAGCTTATGTGGTGTAAAGAAGGCTCTAATACTACTGTGTCAGACTGGTGTGCGAATTTGCGCATATGCAAAAATTTGCATACGGTAATTTTCGCATATGCGAATTTTCGCTTATGCTAATTTTTTTATATGCAAACTTTCGCATATGTTAATTTTCGCACACGCGAATATTCGCATATGCGAAAATAAAACGAGAATATTACGAATATGCAAATATTCGCGAATATGACGAATATTCGTCCATATATTCGCGAATATTCACGAATTCGAATATGGCCTATGCCGCTCAACACTATTCCTAACTCTTAACATCAACATATTGTACAAGAATTACCAACATCCAAACATTGATAACTTTATTTTATTGTAGAATTTATTTATGAAGCACATAATTAATCAGAACTTTGTTAAGCTAATTATAAATAATGTTAAGGTAATTATAAATAAATTAATGTTAATAAAAAAAAATAATTAAAAAGAAATGAAATAATAGTGGATTTTAAACTGTTAGAGATGGTTAAGGTTTACGAATTGGATTGGCTCCCTGTCATGGTCTTCTGAAGGCCTCGGTGCTTGCCGGGGAACTTTCATTAAAATTATTTATTTTGCATATGATACACCAGGTAAAATAAAGAAGATTTGTAATTTTACTCCCTGTAAATAAATGTCTTTTTATGTCACTTTCATGGCCTCATAAATCTGGTCACTAGGGGTCTCCCTTCTGGTCCGGACTGCATTCTGTCTGCTCAAAAGCACAGACTTCAGTCTCCTGCTGGACTGGCAGGAGACCAAACTCAGGAGGTGTTGGCTGGCCATAGGCAGTGAATAACACTCACTCTCTGCCTGTGAAACAGGGAGAGCGAGTGCTATTCACTGTCTATGGCCAGACCGCACTTCCGGAGTTTGGTCTCTTGCCAGTCCAGCGGAGACCAAAGTGTGTGCTTTTGAGCAGACAGAATGCAGTCTGGACCAGAAGGGAGACCCCTAGTGACCAGATTTATAAGGCCATGAAAGTGACATAAAAAGACATTTTATTACAAGGAGTAAATATCAAATCTTATTTATTTACCTGCTGTATTATATGCAAAAAGAAAATTTTGATGACAGTGTCCATTTAAGCTGAAGTAAGCTGTTAAGTTTTCATATATTTTCATATATTTAATGTACCAGAATTGGCTGTTAATAAATTGTAGTAAGACGTCTCTTTGGTGGTCATTTTAAGATTTTTTAGTGTATGGAGGATTCTTAGCAGCTGCTTTCTGAAGAGCCTTGTGTTTTTTTTAATAGCATAGAGTAACTATTGTATGTGAGATCTGAATTCAGTGCAACACTATCCCCAAATTAGAGATCCACTTTACAGGATTTACTGTGATTCTGAAATGTAAGGGTTCAGATTGTATGTTATTTTACAGTGTTAACCCATTCAGAATTTTTATGAACAATGGATATTAGGTGCAAGTTGAATTCTCTTCTATTATCAGACATAGTGTCCCTGAGATGAACCTCTGTTGTTGGCAACAAATTCTCTTTCTCACAGAAAAGAAATGTTTTGAAATAACTTTGCAGTAAAGCTTACAGCTATATGTAAACCTATAAAACAGAATGAAAATACATGTTTATAAATATTATTTTGTTTAACACATAACCTTGAATTTTAGAACCTGCACAAATATTTAATTTGCTCAAAAGAATTTGTGATAAAGTGATTTATTAAAGAATTTACTGTATCTAGTTTTTTTGTTTTGTTTTTTTGTCTGCCCGGGCTACCACAAAAGAACAAACAAACAAAAAAAACCTTTACTTACCTTTCACTGCTCCCCTGGTGCCACTGGAATTGGTCTCCCATCCTCAATCCCTGGTCTTCTTCCGCATTCTGGGGGCAGGCACGTCACACTGCACTGAGCCAATCACCAGCCCCAGAGATATGCTGCCTTGACCAGTGATAAGCTGAGCTGCAGTGTAATGTAACTGGCCCGGGCACCAACAAGAAGGCTGGGCCCATTACATCACACTGCCACTTAGCTGATCACCGGCCAAAGTGGGACATCGCTGTGGCCAGCAATTAGCTTAGCGCAGTGTGACGTGTCTGCTGCAAGAATGCGGAAGAAGACAGGGCTGGAGGATGGCAGATTGATTCCAGAGGCACCGGAGGAGTAGTAGGAGGTAAGTAAAGTTAGTCTCAATAAGTCATGCAAAGCTTGGTGAGGGAAAAATAAACAGAAGAAAAAGTGAAAAGTTTTTCTATTATGTAAGGTAGAAAAATAATTTACAATTTCCTAGAAAATAAACATTTTAAAAGTAACTATGAACAGTAGATTAGATATTTTGCATTCAATTGTTTTTCTTTCCCCAGTATGTATTATATCCAGAAATATATCTGTAACCACAGAACATCCTCTATGTCAAGGGGAAAAACGATTTTCTAAACCAACATACTGTAGAAGGGGATTCTTTATGGTAAGAGCAGTGAGAATATGAAACTGTCTGCTAGAGAAAGATCTCATATGGACATGCCACAACAATTGGAAATGTCTAAACTGAGAGGAACAGTACAATGATTTTTTTTCTACCTAAGAAAAAATTGTGCTCCTTTACATTGTGCTCCAAGTAAAACCTAAATAAATACATTTACGGGAGACAATCTGCAAGCAGGACTGCAGACAGGACCAGAAGGAGGACACGTGGTGCCCAAACCTTTAGAGTTGTTAATTAAACACATAACGTTACAACTCTATTAAGGAGTACCTGTCACCAAACTAAACTTTTAATATATTGTTCTTTATGTAATTATAAGACACTTTTCAATTTACTTGCTGTTAAAATTCTCAACCTTTATATGTTGGCTCTGTTCTGTTCCCTGTGCAAGTCAAACAGTCAATTTGCAGAAGTTCAAACTCAGGAAGTGTGTGCAGGGCATGGGGAGGCAGAGCTCTCGCAGGCTTCAATGACATAGCATCTGCTGGGGAACGCCCACTTTCTCCAGCTGGGAGCTCACACAATGTGAGCAAGGGAAAAGGTATGATACAGAGCTTTTTAAAGCTCGGAAATTTTTTTTAAAGGCAGAAGGGGTGTTAGGATTAGTTAGGGAGTATATTCTGAGTTAGTTTACAAAATTTGGTTTGATGACAGGTACTCTTTAAAAAAAAGTAATTTAAATAGGCAAATCTCTAACATATTGATTTAAAGAAATTGAAAAGCCATTGTACTTTCAAGCATAACCATAAGAGGTTTTATTATAGGATGGTGGGGTTTCAGTACTTCATGGCATGTGTGAACAGGGAAAATGATTGGAACTTTTGGGGTTATTCTTGTTTATCTCTGTAACTATAGTCATGTGCAAACAGTGACCAAAAAAATAAAATATATATATATATATAGCAACAGATATATATATATTGTGACGATCCGTCTTGGGGATTAGCTCTGGGATCGTCCTGGACTACGCCACAGGATGCGTTTCTTCTCAATAAACCAGCAAACAAATGCTTATAATGCAAATCTGGCACCTTGCCAGTTTTATTAGACAGGTTGCAGGGAAATAAATAAACAAAAAGCAGGAACAAACAAAATCCTAGACCGTCTGGTCACTGACTAAACAGATCAGCTTGTCCTGACTAACAACCGCTGAGCTTCCCTCAGCCGGTTAAACATATGTCCCCTGCAACCTTCTACTCACAATTCATGCCACTCTCTTTGAGCCACTCATAGCTCGGGCTGTGTACTCCTCAGCAGGCTCTGTCTCTTCCCTACAGCCCACATGCTGTCTCCTAGGAAGAGCCCACATTAGACTGAGTCTCCATCTCATATACACCTCCCTTCCCTCCTGCCTCATTACTTAAGAAGCAGGTGAGAGCTTCTGCAGGGTGAGCCAAGGAAATACACCCTTTCCTTGCCACACTGCCACAATATATATATATATATATATATATATATATATATATCATCTACTGTGTATAAATAATTATCTGGACATTTGTCTGTACTTGTTAACATGTTTCATTCTTACAGACAGGATAAAATTGGGGAAGTATTCAGCAATGAGGTGAAGCCGGCTGGCCCATGTCCAGCTGTGTAATTCCCTTAGATAACCAGGACGCCCATGTGATGCCATTACTGGCACTTGTATTTGTCTGCGCTTTTGCCCTGGAATGTCTGGCAGACCCTAGGGGGTAGAGGTGAGTTTCAGGAAAAAATAAAAATATTTCTATTCTTAAGAAAAGCCACATGTTGCTTAACTTGACCTCAAGCATTTACATCTAATATCACAAGGAATCCTAAACAGTACCGTCTGTATTGTTTTTCTTTTCGTTTCATGTAATCATTTCCTTCAGAGAATGTTAGTTTTTGTTAGAATATATTTCTGCTGCTATTATCTCCGCACATATCCTGCCAGACTATGAACCGTGTACCGGGATTTAGATAAGCTAGGAATGAAAAGCACACATGTGAATAATGCTGTAATATATCCATCACAAAGAAGACACTTTTCCTTATATAGAGCACATGAGAGAAAGAAGAACATTTTTGACATACTTTTACTTTCTGGATCTCTACTTACTAATTCTGTGTCACATAACACTGAACAAGAAGGTATGCATATCCAGATAGTATGTATTAGTATGGTAGACTTATTTCATGGACTGGACAAAAAAACCTATATAATGATGAAGATGAGGATGTCTTTAAACATAGATAGTGTCTCTGTACTTAAAGAGGGGTAGAATAGTGAATGTTTGATCACTGGGGTCTGATAACTGGGACCCCCATGGTCATGAGAACGGAGGTTTTGAGCAGGGCCAATTCTAGCTTTTCTGCTGCATGAGGGGATAACTGGAATGGCACCTCCCTGTCCCCATTGAAAAAGCATGCAAAATATATCGGTAGCACATGACAGTACCAACAAAATATACTACACCTTTATACAATTCCCAGTCCTGACTGCCTTGCATTCCGCATCTGTGTCCATAATTCATTTGCAGGTCATAGAGTCAGTGGATAGGGGAGTGGTGTATAGCAGAAGATGCTACATAGTATGATTTACCACCCTTCATGGAACATGCTACCCCTGAGGAGCTACATATCACAGATATGGCCCTGGAGTGGTGATCCCAGGTGCGCGCTACTGTTCCATACAATGTTTATGGGACTAATGGAGTTTGCACGTTGAGACTGATGGAGATAGTAATCTGACTTTAGACCCTCCGTGGTGAATTGAAATACCCTTTTTAGAGTACCCAGAAGGAAACCCTTGCACTATTGTGTAAAATAAGTCATTTGTTCAACCACAACAGTCTGTCATTCCAGAGGTGATCTCTTCTTACAAATCCCTTTAATAACTTTAAACCAATCACTTCAGCTAGGTCAGCACTACATTAGATCCCTGAGTGGGATTGTTTTTTAAATCCCATTCCTTCCTGGTCCCACTGAATTTCTGACCATTACTGCCTGCTCCCGTAACATGTGTGTCCAATCTCGCCTGCATCTGCAAACATTTTCTCACAGCTTTTAGAAATAGTACCCCATTTGCCATTTCGTTACCCCATGCCATTTCAATACCCCATACCATTTAGTTACCCCATGCCATTTCATTACCCCATACCATTTCGTTACCCCATGCCATTTCATTACCCCATGCCATTTCGTTACCCCATACCATTTAGTTACTCCATGCCATTTCATTACCCCATGCCATTTCGTTACCCCATGCCATTTCGTTACCCCATACCATTTAGTTACCCCATGCCATTTCATTACCCCATGCCATTTCGTTACCCCATGCCATTTCATTACCCCATGCCATTTCATTACCCCATGCCATTTCATTACCCCATACCATTTTGTTACCCCATGCCATTTCATTACCCCATACCATTTTGTTACCCCATGCCATTTCATTACCCCATGCCATTTCGTTACCCCATGCCATTTCATTATCCCATGCCATTTCATTACCCCATGCCATTTCATTACCCCATACCATTTAGTTACTGTCACGATGCCGGCTGGCAGGTGGTGGATCCTCTGTGCCAGAGAGGGATGGCGAGGACCGCGCTAGTGGACCGGTTCTAAGCCACTACAGGTTTTCACCAGAGCCCGCCGCAAAGCGGGATGGTCTTGCAGCGGCGGTAGTGACCAGGTCGTATCCACTAGCAACGGCTCACCTCTCTGGCTGCTGAAGATGCTGAAGATAGGCGCGGTACAAGGGAGTAGGCAGAAGCAAGGTCGGACGTAGCAGAAGGTCGGGGGCAGGCGGCAAGGATCGTAGTCAGGGGCAACGGCAGGAGGTCAGGAACACGGACTAGGAACAGACAAGGGAACGCTTTCACTAGGCACAAGTGCAACAAGATCCGGCCAGGGAGTGCAAGGGAGGAGACTAGATATAGCCCGGGAACAGGTGGGAACCAATTAAGCTAATTGGGAAGATTGGGCCAGGCACCATCATTGGTGCACTGGCCCTTTAAATCGCAGAGACCCGGCGCGCGCGCGCCCTAGGGAGCGGGGCCGCGCGCGCCGGGACAGGACCGAGGGAGAGCGAGTCAGGTACGGGGGCCGGGGTGCGCATCGCGAGCGGGCGCTATCCGCATCGCGAATCGCATCCCGGCTGAAGGCGGGACCGCAGCGCACCCGGTCAGTGGATCTGACCGGGGCGCTGCAACAACGAAGATGAGGCGAGCGCTCCGGGGAGGAACGGGGACCCGGAGCGCTCGGCGTAACAGTACCCCCCCCCTTGGGTCTCCCCCTCTTCTTGGGGCCAAAGAACCTGAGGAAAAAAAACTCAATTTTTCCGTGATGAGGTCCGATGCAAATTAGGAGGGGTTCTGTGTGGAAACGTACGAGACAGTCCAATCTTTTATTGTAAAAACAATAGATGTAGAGGGGTCTGGCGAGACTGGTCACAGGAACGTAGAACCTGTTGATGAGAGAGGCCAAAAAAAATTTTCCTGCAGATCCGGAATCCAAGAAGAGCATAGTAGAGAAGGAGAAGGTAGAGGCAGATATCCGCACAGGCACAGTAAGGCGTGGAGAAGCAGAGTTGACATCAAGAACTGTGTCACCTTCGTGCGGAGTCAGCGTACGTCTTTCCAGGCGGGGAGGACGGATAGGACAATCCTTCAGGAAGTGTTCGGTACCGGCATAGTACAGGCAAAGATTCTCCATGCGGCGTCGTGTCCTCTCTTGAGGTGTCAAGCAAGACCGGTCAACTTGCATAGCCTCCGCGGCGGGAAGCACAGGAACAGATTGCAGAGGACCAGAGGAGAGAGGAGCCGGAGAGAAAAAACGCTTCGTGCGAACAAAGTCCATATCCAGGCGGAGCTCCAGACGCCATCCGGAAGAACGCATGTCAATGCGAGTGGCTAGATGAATGAGTTCATGTAGGTCAGCAGGAGTCTCTCGTGCGGCCAGAACATCTTTAATGTTGCTGGATAGGCCTTTTTTAAAGGTCGCGCAGAGAATCTCACTATTCCAGGACAACTCGTAAGCAAGAGCACGGAACTGAATGGCGTACTCGCCAACGGAAGAAACACCCTGGGCCAGGTTCAGCAGGGCAATCTCGGCTGAAGAAGCTCGGGCAGGTTCCTCAAAGACACTTCGAATTTCCGAGAAGAAGGAGTGTACAGAGGCAGTGACGGGGTCATTGCGGTCCCAGAGCGGTGCGGCCCATGACAGGGCTTTTCCAGACAGAAGGCAGAACACGAAAGCCACCTTAGACCTTTCAGTAGGAAACTGGTCCGACATCATCTCCAAGTGCTGGGAACATTGCGAAAGAAAGCCACGGCAATACTTAGAGTCCCCATTAAATTTGTCCGGCAAGGACAGGCGGAGGCTAGGAGTGGCCACTCGCTGCGGAGGAGGTGCAGGAGCTGGCGGAGGAGAAGATTGCTGGAGAAGTTGCGACTGAAGTTGGTGCGAAATGGTGGACATTTCCGACAGCTGACGGGTTAGAAGGGCGATCTGTCGGGCTTGCTGGGCGGCCACCGTGGTGAGGTCAGCGACAACTGGCAGAGGAACTTCAGCGGGATCCATGGCCGGATCTACTGTCACGATGTCGGCTGGCAGGTGGTGGATCCTCTGTGCCAGAGAGGGATGGCGAGGACCGCGCTAGTGGACCGGTTCTAAGCCACTACAGGTTTTCACCAGAGCCCGCCGCAAAGCGGGATGGTCTTGCAGCGGCGGTAGTGACCAGGTCGTATCCACTAGCAACGGCTCACCTCTCTGGCTGCTGAAGATGCTGAAGATAGGCGCGGTACAAGGGAGTAGGCAGAAGCAAGGTCGGACGTAGCAGAAGGTCGGGGGCAGGCGGCAAGGATCGTAGTCAGGGGCAACGGCAGGAGGTCAGGAACACGGACTAGGAACAGACAAGGGAACGCTTTCACTAGGCACAAGTGCAACAAGATCCGGCCAGGGAGTGCAAGGGAGGAGACTAGATATAGCCCGGGAACAGGTGGGAACCAATTAAGCTAATTGGGAAGATTGGGCCAGGCACCATCATTGGTGCACTGGCCCTTTAAATCGCAGAGACCCGGCGCGCGCGCGCCCTAGGGAGCGGGGCCGCGCACGCCGGGACAGGACCGAGGGAGAGCGAGTCAGGTACGGGGGCCGGGGTGCGCATCGCGAGCGGGCGCTATCCGCATCGCGAATCGCATCCCGGCTGAAGGCGGGACCGCAGCGCACCCGGTCAGTGGATCTGACCGGGGCGCTGCAACAACGAAGATGAGGCGAGCGCTCCGGGGAGGAACGGGGACCCGGAGCGCTCGGCGTAACAGTTACCCCATGCCATTTCATTACCCCATGCCATTTCGTTACCCCATGCCATTTCGTTACCCCATGCCATTTCGTTACCCCATGCCATTTCATTACCCCATGCCATTTCATTACCCCATACCATTTTGTTACCCCATGCCATTTCATTACCCATACCATTTCGTTACCCCATGCCATTTCATTACCCCATACCATTTTGCTACCCCATGCCATTTCGTTACCCCATGCCATTTTGTTACCCCATGCCATTTCATTACCCCATGCCATTTCATTACCCCATACCATTTTGTTACCCCATGCCATTTCATTACCCATACCATTTCATTACCCCATGCCATTTCATTACCCCATACCATTTTGCTACCCCATGCCATTTCGTTACCCCATGCCATTTCATTACCCCATGCCAATTCATTACCCCATACCATTTCGTTACCCCATGCCATTTCGTTACCCCATACCATTTCGTTACCCCATGCCATTTCATAACCCCATGCCATTTCGTTACCCCATGCCATTTCATCACCCCCTTGTGCCATTTCATCACCCTCTCGTGTCATTTCATCAGTCCCCTATGGCATTTCAGAGGTTTGCGGGACCGTGCAGGATTTTGCAATGCGATTTTGGATGTTCAGTGACTGCCTGCTCCCGCCTGCAAGTTTTTTTTTATTGGGCCCTTTGGGATCCGAATCCGAGTGCAGAGCTTTACACTACATTATATCCTCAAATATGGAAGCTTCATTAAGCCTGGAGAGCTCTATTGTTCTTTATTACATCAAGGACGAGGAGCTGTAGCAAGTGCTTTCATCACTATCTCTATGTAGAGTATTTACACTGTGATCAAAGACTGCATGAATTGTGACGCTGTATTCACATTTGACAATGGAAATGTTTCCATGTATCACTGCTTTTTGTGTGTAGTTGAATCATGCTTCATCCTGTTTTCTTTCTTTCCCAACAAACTACATTAGCTTTATTGTTAAATAGGCTGATGTATTTCCTGTGTTTTAATCCTGTTAGTCTAAATCATGTTCCATATCCTGCAGAATCATGACTGTGCGGCCATTTTCCACCAATAACTCATTGTTACCAGATGGCCATCATTTATATTTAACACACTAAAATGAGATTTACAGGGATGCTGCAGAAACCATTTATACGTGAAAAGTATTACATGATGCATCTAGTTCAAGGCTTCTTTGTATGGTGAGCCATAACAGTAGTCATTTGGCTTTGGCTTACATAAGTATTTGTATTTATGATTTTTTTTTTTTTAAATATGGACTGAAATGGACTGATATGAATATATGGACAGAACTAATATAAAAAAGAAAAAAAAACTTTTCAATACTACATAGTGGCAATGAGGGAAAGATGGGACAAGCTGAGTAGAAAGTACTGTGTGATAGCCTGGGGGTGTAGGGTATAGGGAGTGCAGCTGTGCGGTTATTAAAGGGTGCTTGTTAACCCTTGCTATTCGTGACGCCAGGGTGGGGGCTCCTCAGTAATGCTTGTCCTACCGCCACCCTTCCCAAGAGTGATAGGGAGGTAGATAATAATAGAATGTCCACAACCGGAGAGTTTTCTGAAACAGGTATAAATTTTACTGAAGATTTTCTGCAAGCTTCAATAATGGAACAGTCTCTATGCATACAACTGCTTTCTTTGGAGATTGACAAAGGTTGGGACTTTAGCAAGTCCACTGGATTTAGGGGATTAGTTGCGATCCAGTAGTCATGCTAGCTTTAGCGGGGGTAGTTTAGAACTCACGGTTTTAGTTCTGCTGAGGCCGGTAGGTTTTTCAGGCCTAGCGTGTCTTTGCAAGTTGCGCAGATCCGTCCTGCTAGTCCGTCATCCACGATAGCAACAACCCAAGAGAGCGATAATTGGCTACAGCTCCCTTATATGGGCAGGGGCTGGACTAGTGCTAATTGGTCCATACTGATGTCAATCCCCATTACAAAGATTTGTGGGTAACACATGACCTAAGGACCTCCTAAGGTCCTCCAACATACCATAGAGGATATTAACATGGTCACATGACCGAAGGTCCTGCGTCGCTAAACAAGGTAAGTACTATACATTATCATAGATATATACTATTACTAAATATATACATGTACTAACATTAGACAATTAGACTTGAGAAGAGGTGACTAGGGGCTGTCCCACCTGAGGGACCCTACCTGAGCGTAGTTACTCTGACTTTGGGGACCTCTACACTAGGTACGGTATGCAATACAGTACCGGGACACCACAACTGTGTTTTAGTTTATGTGTTTGTTGGTTTGAGGTGCAAATCATAAAAACTGGGCTACTGATAGAACCATAGATTTGTGAAGGAGGGATTAATACTTTGTATATACACTGTATCTAGGAATATTGGGAGAGATTCATCAAAACTTGTACAGAGGAAAAGTCAACCAGTTGCCCTTAGCAACCAATCAGATTACTTCTTTCATTTTTGAAAAGGCCTTTGAAAAATAAAAGAAGCAATCTGATTGGTTTTCTTTATTTAGTATCAGCTGTTTTATTGTGTGTGCATGTTTTTTGCATGTTGTTTTTACATGGTGCTGGTGGTGATATATTTTTTAACTGAGCTACTGAAGACTGGAAATGCTGTCAACTTAACCCCTTAAGGACGCAGCCCTTTTTCACCTTAAGAACTGAGCCCTTTTTCGCAATTCTGACCACCGTCGCTTTACGCATTAATAACTCTAAAATGCTTTTACCGAATACTCTGATTCTGAGATTGTTTTTTCGTGACATATTCTACTTTATTTTGGTGGTAAATTTTCGTCGTTACTTGCATCCTTTTTTGGTGAAAAATCCCAACATTTTATGAAATTTTTAGAAAATTTAGCATTTTTCTAACTTTGAAGCTCTCTACTTGTAAGGAAAATTGATATTCCAAATAAATTTTATTTTTCTTCACAAATACAATGGGGGGCATTTACTAAGGGGTTTAGTCATTTTTTTCTTACTATTTTTGGCGCAAAATTGTCGCAATTGCGCCTACCCTATAAATTGTGCGACTTTCCCTAGCAAGAGCTAGAAAGTCAAAAAAAAAATTCCCGCTTAATTTACGCAAGTTTTCAGTTTTTACTTGCAGTGGTCAGGAATTTATTAACTGAGACAGTCGCAGTTGCGCAATAAACTGTCGCAACGGCCATAAAAATTGACTAAATTTACTCCAGCTCCAACATGGAGCAGGAAAAGCTACTGCCGCCCGGGCTCCGACATACTTTCTCCCCGCTACCCTCACTGCGCTACCGGGACACTACAGTGATTTACATCCCCCCCTCTCACCTGCCAGCGCCACACAACTCCCATCTGTCTGCTGTTGCAAGACTACAAGTCCCAGCATGGCCTTACAGTGAGGACACGCTGGGAGTTGTAGTCTTGCAGCAGCGGGAGCTGAGCGGCGTGGGCGGGAGACAAGGGGGGGGGGGTAGCGGGGAGACCGTATGAGGAGCCCGGGCGGGAGACAAGGGGGGGGGGGGTAGCGGGGAGACCGTATGAGGAGCCCGGGCGGGAGACAAGGGGGGTAGCGGGGAGACCGTATGAGGAGCCCGGGCGGGAGACAAGGGGGGTAGCGGGGAGACCGTATGAGGAGCCCGGGCGGCTGCACTGTAATGTCAGCCCGGGCTCCTGCCCTGAGAGCCATAGGCTTTGGCTGTCAGGGCATGCTGAGTGTTGTAGTTTTGCAACAGCTGGAGGGCCACAGTTTGCAGACCACTGGTGTGTGGTCTGTAAACTGTAGTCCTCCAGCTGTTGCAAAACTAAACAGCTGAAGGGGACCGGCGAAGAAGTTCACTTACCCTTCCGAGGCTCCAGCGACGATCGCTGACGGAGATCGTCGCGCGGCACTGTCGCGCGGCAGTATCGCGCGGCAGTGTCGTGCAGCGCTGGATCCTACGGAAGCCGGTAAGTTGCGCAAGCTTCCCAACCAGGGTGCCTCCAAATGTTGCAAGACTACAACTCCCAGCATGCCTGGACACACTTTGGCTGTCCGGGCATGCTGGGAGTTGTAGTTTTGCAACAGCTGGAGGCACCCTTGCTGGGAAACACTGGCCTAAAACAGTGTTTCCCAACCAGGGTGCCTCCAGATGTTGCAAGACTACAACTCCCAGCATGCCTGGACAGCCATTGGCTGTCCGGGCATGCTGGGAGTTGTAGTTTTGCAACAGCTGGAGGCACCCTTGTTGGGAAACACTGGCCTAAAACAGTGTTTCCCAACCAGGGTGCCAACAGATGTTGCAAGACTACAACTCCCAGCATGCCTGGACAGCCATTGGCTGTCCAGGCATGCTGGGAGTTGTAGTTTTGCAACAGCTGGAGGCATCCTGGTTGGGAAACACTGTTTTAGGCCAGTGTTTCCCAGCCAGGTTGCCTCCAGATGTTGCAAAACTACAACTCCCAGCATGCGAGACAGCCTTTGACTGTCCGGGCATGCTGGGAGTTGTAGTTTTGCAACAGCTGGAGGCACCCTTGCTGGGAAACACTGGCCTAAAACAGTGTTTCCCAACCAGGGTGCCTCCAGATGTTGCAAGACTACAACTCCCAGCATGCCTGGACAGCCATTGGCTGTCCGGGCATGCTGGGAGTTGTAGTTTTGCAACAGCTGGAGGCACCCTTGTTGGGAAACACTGGCCTAAAACAGTGTTTCCCAACCAGGGTGCCAACAGATGTTGCAAGACTACAACTCCCAGCATGCCTGGACAGCCATTGGCTGTCCAGGCATGCTGGGAGTTGTAGTTTTGCAACAGCTGGAGGGCCACAGTTTGCAGACCCCTGGTTTGTGATCTGTAAACTGTAGTCCTCCAGCTGTTGCAAAACTAAACAGCTGAAGGGGACCGGCGAAGAAGTTCACTTACCCTTCCGAGGCTCCAGCGACGATCGCTGTCGGAGATCGTCGCGCGGCAGTGTCGCGCGGCAGTGTCGTGCGGCAGTGTCGTGCAGCGCTGGATCCTACGGAAGCCGGTAAGTTGCGCAGGCTTCCCAACCAGGGTGCCTCCAGTTGTTGCAAGACTACAACTCCCAGCATGCCTGGACAGCCTTTGACTGTCCAGGCATGCTGGGGCTTGTAGTTTTGCAACATCTGGAGGCACCCTGGTTGGGAAACACTGTTTTAGGCCAGTGTTTCCCAACCAGGGTGCCTCCAGATGTTGCAAGACTACAACTCCCAGCATGCCTGGACAGCCTTTGACTGTCCAGGCATGCTGGGGCTTGTAGTTTTGCAACATCTGGAGGCATCCTGGTTGGGAAACACTGTTTTAGGCCAGTGTTTCCCAGCCAGGTTGCCTCCAGATGTTGCAAAACTACAACTCCCAGCATGCGAGACAGCCTTTGACTGTCCAGGCATGCTGGGGCTTGTAGTTTTGCAACATCTGGAGGCACCCTGGTTGGGAAACACTGGCCTAAAACAGTGTTTCCCAACCAGGGTGCCTCCAGATGTTGCAAAACTACAAGTCCCAGGTTGGGAAACACTGTGCCCGGCCTCCGCCCCACCTTACTGTAAGGGCATGCTGGGAGTTGTAGCCCTGCAGCTGGGGGCAGGGGACAAGCTTGTCACTTGGCCACACATCTCCTGCACCACACAACTACAACTCCCAGCATGTCCTTTTTTTTTGTTTTCTTCTCATTTCAGATCCGTTTATCCTGTGGACTCCTTCGGATTCGGTGGACTACTTCGATGACCAGCGTTTTTCTTTGTTTGATTTTAATAAAATGGTTAACGAGGGCTTGTGGGGGAGTGTTTTTTGTAATAAAAAATTTTTAAAACCTGTTGTGTTTTTTTCTTACTTTACTAGACAGGCTTAGTAGTGGAAGCTGTCTTATAGACAGAGTCCATTACTAACCTGGGCTTAGCGCTAGCCACAAAAACAGCTAGCGCTAACCCCCTATTATTACCCCGGTACCCAACGCCACAGGGGTGCCGGGAAGAGCCGGTACCAACAGGCCTGGAGCGTCAAAAATGGCGCTCCTGGGCCTAGGCGGTAACAGGCTGGTGTTATTTAGGCTGGGGAGGGCCAGTAACAATGGTCCTCGCCCACCCTGGGAACGTCAGGCTGTTACTGTTTGGTTGGTATTTGGCTGAGAATGAAAATAGGGGGGACCCTATGCGTTTTTTTTTTTTAAATAAATAATTAAATATATTAAAAAAACGCATAGGGTCCCCCTATTTTTATTCTCAACCAAATACCAACCAAACAGTAACAGCCTGACGTTACCAGGGTGGGCGAGGACCATTGTTACTGGCCCTCCCCAACCTAAATAACGCCAGCCTGTTACCGCCTAGGCTCAGGAGCGCCATTTTTGACGCTCCGGGCCTGTTGGTACCGGCTCTTCCCGGCACCCCTGTGGTGTTGGGTACCGGGGTAATAATTGGGGGTTAGCGCTAGCTGTTTTTGTGGCTAACGCTAAGCCCGGTGTCACGATGCCGGCTGGCAGGTAGTGGATCCTCTGTGCCAGAGAGGGATTGGCGTGGACCGTGCTAGAGGATCGGTTCTAAGTCACTACTGGTTTTCACCAGAGCCCGCCGCAAAGCGGGATGGTCTTGCTGCGGCGGTAGTGACCAGGTCGTATCCCCTAGCAACGGCTCAACCTCTCTGGCTGCTGAAGATAGGCGCGGTACAAGGGAGTAGACAGAAGCAAGGTCGGACGTAGCAGAAGGTCGGGGCAGGCAGCAAGGATCGTAGTCAGGGGCAACGGCAGAAGGTCTGGAATCACAGGCAAGGAACACACAAGGAACGCTTTCACTGGCACTAGGGCAACAAGATCCGGCGAGGGAGTGAAGGGGAAGTGAGGTGATATAGGGAAGTGCACAGGTGTAAACACTAATTGGAACCACTGCACCAATCAGCGGTGCAGTGGCCCTTTAAATCGCAAAGACCCGGCGCGCGCGCGCCCTAGGGAGCGGGGCCGCGCGCGCCGGGACAGAACTGACGGGGAGCGAGTAAGGTACGGGAGCCGGGGTGCGCATCGCGAGCGGGCGCTACCCGCATCGCGAATCGCATCCCGGCCGGAGGTGGTAACGCAGCGCCCCGGGTCCGTGGAACCGACCGGGGCGCTGCAGTGAGGGAAGTGTAGCGAGCGCTCCGGGGAGGAGCGGGGACCCGGAGCGCTCGGCGTAACAGTACCCCCCCCCTTGGGTCTCCCCCTCTTCTTGGGGCCTGAGAACCTGAGGATCAGACTTTTGTCCAGGATATTGTCCTCAGGTTCCCAGGACCTCTCTTCTGGACCACAACCCTCCCAATCCACTAAAAAAAAAGTTCTTCCCCTGACCTTTTTAGAGGCCAAAATCTCTTTGACAGAGAAGATGTCCGAGGAGCCGGAAACAGGAGTGGGAGGAACAGATTTAGGAGAAAAACGGTTGAGGATGAGAGGTTTAAGAAGAGAGACGTGAAAGGCATTAGGGATACGAAGAGAAGGAGGAAGAAGAAGTTTGTAAGAGACAGGATTAATTTGACACAAAACTTTAAAAGGACCAAGATAGCGTGGTCCCAACTTATAGCTCGGGACACGGAAACGGACATATTTAGCGGAGAGCCATACCTTGTCTCCAGGGGAAAAAATGGGAGGAGCTCTTCTTTTCTTATCTGCGAATCTCTTCATGCGAGAAGAAGCCTGTAAGAGAGAATTTTGGGTCTCTTTCCATATGGTGGAAAGATCACGAGAAATTTCATCCACAGCGGGCAGACCAGAGGGCAAGGGGGTAGGGAGGGGGGGAAGAGGGTGACGGCCGTACACCACGAAAAACGGAGATTTGGAGGAAGATTCAGAGATTCTGAAATTATACGAGAATTCGGCCCAAGGTAGAAGATCTGCCCAGTCATCCTGGCGGGAGGAAACAAAATGTCGTAAATAGTCACCCAAGATCTGGTTAATTCTCTCTACTTGTCCATTGGATTGAGGATGGTATGCAGAAGAAAAATTTAATTTAATCTTGAGTTGTTTACAGAGAGCCCTCCAGAATTTAGACACAAATTGGACGCCTCTATCCGAGACGATCTGTGTAGGCAACCCGTGAAGACGAAAAATGTGTACAAAAAATTGTTTAGCCAACTGAGGCGCTGAAGGAAGGCCAGGAAGAGGGATGAAATGTGCCATTTTGGAGAATCGATCAACGACCACCCAAATAACAGTGTTGCCATGGGATGGGGGTAAGTCAGTAATAAAATCCATACCAATCAGAGACCAAGGTTGTTCGGGGACAGGTAGAGGATGAAGAAAACCAGCGGGCTTCTGGCGAGGAGTCTTATCCCGGGCACAGATAGTGCAGGCTCGCACAAAGTCCACCACATCAGTCTCTAGAGTCGGCCACCAATAGAAGCGAGAGATGAGTTGCACAGATTTCTTGATGCCCGCATGACCTGCGAGATGGGAGGAGTGACCCCATTTGAGGATCCCAAGGCGTTGGCGTGGAGAAACAAAGGTCTTTCCTGGAGGAGTTTGCCTGATGGAGGCTGGAGAAGTGGAAATCAGGCAGTCAGGAGGAATGATGTGTTGAGGAGAGAGTTCAATTTCAGAGGCATCTGAGGAACGAGAGAGAGCATCGGCCCTAATGTTTTTATCAGCAGGCCGAAAGTGAATTTCAAAATTAAATCGGGCAAAGAACAGAGACCACCTGGCCTGACGAGGATTCAGCCGTTGGGCAGACTGGAGGTAGGAGAGGTTCTTGTGATCGGTGTAAATAATAACTGGAAATCTTGATCCCTCCAGCAGATGCCTCCATTCCTCAAGTGCTAATTTAATGGCTAGAAGCTCTCGATCCCCGATGGAGTAGTTCCTCTCCGCCGGAGAGAAGGTCCTGGAAAAAAAACCACAAGTAACAGCATGCCCGGAAGAGTTTTTTTGTAGAAGGACAGCTCCAGCTCCCACTGAGGAGGCATCAACCTCCAATAGGAAGGGTTTAGATGGGTCAGGTCTGGAGAGCACGGGAGCCGAAGAAAAGGCAGACTTGAGTCGTTTAAAGGCGTCTTCCGCTTGAGGAGGCCAGGACTTGGGATCGGCATTTTTTTTTGTTAAAGCCACAATAGGAGCCACAATGGTAGAAAAATGTGGAATAAATTGCCTGTAATAATTGGCGAACCCCAAAAAACGTTGGATGGCACGGAGTCCGGAGGGGCGTGGCCAATCTAAGACGGCAGAGAGTTTATCTGGGTCCATTTGTAGTCCCTGGCCAGAGACCAAGTATCCTAGAAAAGGAAGAGATTGGCATTCAAACAGACATTTCTCTATTTTGGCATAGAGTTGATTATCACGAAGTCTCTGAAGAACCATACGGACATGCTGGCGGTGTTCTTCTAGATTGGCAGAAAAAATCAGGATATCGTCCAGATATACAACAACACAGGAGTATAGTAGATCACGAAAAATTTCATTAACAAAGTCTTGGAAGACGGCAGGGGCGTTGCATAGACCAAAGGGCATGACCAGATACTCAAAGTGTCCATCTCTGGTGTTAAATGCCGTTTTCCATTCATCCCCCTCTCTGATGCGGATGAGATTATAAGCACCTCTTAAGTCCAGTTTGGTAAAAATATGGGCACCTTGGAGACGATCAAAGAGTTCAGAGATGAGGGGTAGGGGGTAGCGGTTCTTAACCGTGATTTTATTAAGACCGCGGTAGTCAATGCAAGGACGTAGAGAGCCATCTTTTTTGGACACAAAGAAAAATCCGGCTCCGGCAGGAGAGGAGGATTTACGGATAAAGCCCTTTTTTAAATTTTCTTGGACGTATTCAGACATGGCAAGAGTCTCTGGGACGGACAGAGGATAGATTCTGCCCCGGGGTGGAGTAGTGCCCGGGAGGAGGTCAATGGGACAATCATAAGGCCTGTGAGGAGGTAGAGTCTCAGCTTGTTTTTTGCAAAAAACGTCCGCAAAGTCCATATAGGCCTTAGGGAGACCGGTTACATGAGGAAGCACAGGGACACGGCAAGGTTTACTGGGAACCGGTTTTAAGCAGTCCTTGGAACAAGAGGGCCCCCAACTCTTGATCTCCCCAGTGGACCAATCCAGAATTGGGGAATGGAGTTGAAGCCAGGGAAGTCCAAGAAGGATTTCAGAAGTGCAATTGGGGAGGACCAACAGTTCAATCCTCTCGTGATGAGATCCGATGCACATTAGAAGGGGCTCCGTGCGGAAACGTATAGTACAGTCCAATCTTTCATTGTTTACACAATTGATGTAGAGGGGTCTGGCGAGACTGGTCACCGGGATGTTGAACTTGTTGACGAGAGAGGCTAAGATGAAATTTCCTGCAGATCCAGAGTCCAAGAAGGCCACAGCAGAGAAGGAGAAGGCAGAGGCAGACATCCGCACAGGCACAGTAAGACGTGGAGAAGCAGAGTAGACATCAAGGACTGTCTCACCTTTGTGCGGAGTCAGCGGACGTCTTTCCAGGCGGGGAGGACGGATAGGACAATCCTTCAGGAAGTGTTCGGTACTAGCACAGTACAGGCAGAGATTCTCCATGCGGCGTCGTGTCCTCTCTTGGGGTGTCAGGCGAGACCGGTCGACCTGCATAGCCTCCACGGCGGGAGGCACAGGAACAGATTGCAGGGGACCAGAGGAGAGAGGAGCCGGGGAGAAGAAACGCCTCGTGCGAACAGAGTCCATATCCTGGCGGAGCTCCTGACGCCGTTCGGAAAAACGCATGTCAATGCGAGTGGCAAGATGGATGAGTTCATGTAGGTTAGCAGGGATTTCTCGTGCGGCCAGAACATCTTTAATGTTGCTGGATAGGCCTTTTTTAAAGGTCGCGCAGAGTGCCTCATTATTCCAGGATAATTCTGAAGCAAGGGTACGGAACTGTACGGCATACTCGCCAACGGAAGAATTACCCTGGACCAGGTTCAACAGGGCAGTCTCAGCAGAAGAGGCTCGGGCAGGTTCCTCAAAGACACTTCGAATTTCCGAGAAGAAGGAGTGTACAGAGGCAGTGACGGGGTCATTGCGGTCCCAGAGCGGTGTGGCCCAAGCCAGGGCTTTTCCAGACAGCAGGCTGACTACGAAAGCCACCTTAGACCTTTCAGTGGGGAACTGGTCCGACATCATCTCCAAGTGTAATGAACATTGGGAAAGAAAGCCACGGCAAAACTTAGAGTCCCCATCAAATTTATCCGGCAAGGATAGTCGTATTCCAGAAGCGGCCACTCGCTGCGGAGGAGGTACAGGAGCTGGCGGAGGAGATGATTGCTGGAGCTGTGGTAGTAACTGTTGTAGCATAACAGTCAGTTGAGACAGCTGTTGGCCTTGTTGCGCAATCTGTTGTGACTGCTGGGCGACCACCGTGGTGAGGTCAGCGACAACTGGCAGAGGAACTTCAGCGGGATCCATGGCCGGATCTACTGTCACGATGCCGGCTGGCAGGTAGTGGATCCTCTGTGCCAGAGAGGGATTGGCGTGGACCGTGCTAGAGGATCGGTTCTAAGTCACTACTGGTTTTCACCAGAGCCCGCCGCAAAGCGGGATGGTCTTGCTGCGGCGGTAGTGACCAGGTCGTATCCCCTAGCAACGGCTCAACCTCTCTGGCTGCTGAAGATAGGCGCGGTACAAGGGAGTAGACAGAAGCAAGGTCGGACGTAGCAGAAGGTCGGGGCAGGCAGCAAGGATCGTAGTCAGGGGCAACGGCAGAAGGTCTGGAATCACAGGCAAGGAACACACAAGGAACGCTTTCACTGGCACTAGGGCAACAAGATCCGGCGAGGGAGTGAAGGGGAAGTGAGGTGATATAGGGAAGTGCACAGGTGTAAACACTAATTGGAACCACTGCACCAATCAGCGGTGCAGTGGCCCTTTAAATCGCAAAGACCCGGCGCGCGCGCGCCCTAGGGAGCGGGGCCGCGCGCGCCGGGACAGAACTGACGGGGAGCGAGTAAGGTACGGGAGCCGGGGTGCGCATCGCGAGCGGGCGCTACCCGCATCGCGAATCGCATCCCGGCCGGAGGTGGTAACGCAGCGCCCCGGGTCCGTGGAACCGACCGGGGCGCTGCAGTGAGGGAAGTGTAGCGAGCGCTCCGGGGAGGAGCGGGGACCCGGAGCGCTCGGCGTAACACCCGGCTTAGTATTGGACTCTATAAGACAGCTTCCACTACTAAGCCTGTCTAGTAAAGTAAAATAAAAATAAAACACAACAGGTTTTTAAAAAATTTATTACAAAAAACACTCCCCCACAAGCCCTCGTTAACCATTTTATTAACATCAAGCAAAGAAAAACGCTGGTCATCGAAGTAGTCCACCGAATCCGAAGGAGTCCACAGGATACACAGATCTGTAGAAGAAGTAACCAAAAAAAAAAGTGTAAGTACATTTAGGGAGAAAAAAACTGTGTTAAAAAAATGTAATAAACACACACACACACACACACTAAACGCCGTTTACCACTTCTGAGCCATGACTACAATTTACAGTGATCCCTCAACTTACAATGGCCTCAACATACAATAGTTTCAACATACAATGGTCTTTTCTGGACCATCGTAAGTTGAAACCAGACTCAACATACAATGCTACAGACAGTCCAGATCTGTAAAATGTGTCAATGGCTGGAAGAACCAACCAATCAAAATGGGCATTCACTGGTAAAACCCCTGTATTACTGAAGTGTATGCACTGACTGGTGTCTGGTATTACATGTTCTGTACTCTTTACCTGTATCAGGGTTAGCTGCTCTTTTGGACACCAGGTGAGGGCGACTCCATTACTTGTTTGGGACATTGCCTGTACTGTACAGGACCCCTGAAGAAGCTCCTGTCCTCTACATAGACCAGTGTTTGCCAAGCAGGGTGGCCCCATTTTTTGCAAAACTACATCTCCCAGCATGCCCGGACAGCCTTTGGCTGTCCAGGCATGCTGGGAGTTATAGTTTTGCAACAGCTGGAGGCTCCCTGCTTGGGAAACACTGACATAGACAGTGATTTACAGTTCCCAGCAGATCTTTATTACTTTTATATGTAGGGATTTGCTTTATCTATATCAGTTATCTACTTATTTTTCTTTGTCACTTTTTCCTATTTTGGATGACATTTTGGTGCCTTTAGAACCAATTACCCTGTTTCCATAGAGTTATGGTCTCAACATACAATGGTTTCAACTTACAATGGTTTTCCTGGAACCAATTAATATTGTAACTTGAGGGACCACTGTAGTTATTGAATTATTTAGATGTGGTGAAAAAGCTAAAAAAAAACTCAAAAACAAAAGATCCAGAAGGAAACCAGCAGCCAAACCTATTCAGACAGCAGGAAAAAGGAACAGACTATTTTTTCTACTACATGAAGTAAATTTCCCACTTTTGCCTATGTGTGACAAATTTATTAATGCCGTGCAACAATTTAGTAAATTTGTCGCACATAGTCAAAAATGAAGTAGAAAAAAACAGGGTAAAAACCAGACTACATAGTAAAAGATTAGTAAATGCCCCCCAATATGTCCACTTTATGTTGGCATAATAAAATGGACATATTTTTACTTTTTGAAAAAATTAGAGGGCTTCAAAGTAGAGCAGCAATTTTCAAAAATTTCATGAAAATTGCTAAATCTGAAGGGACAGATGTTACAGAACTACAACTCCCAGCATGTCTGGGCAGTCTAGGCATGCTGAGAGTTGTAGTTTGGCAACATCTGGAGGGCTACCGTTTGGGCACCAGTGTGACAGTGGTTTCCAAACTTTGACAGCCTTTGGCTGTCTGGGCATGCTGGGAGTTGCAGTTTGGCATCCACTAGGAAGGGCAGCAGTAAATATCGCTTGCTGCCCCCTTCCTTCCCCCCCCCCCCACCCCCACCGTTGTTTCCCTACCTGCTCCTGTCTCCAGCGACGAACTGCGGTCCCCACGCCATCTTCTGGCCAGGTACCGGCCTCCATCTTCTCCCCCCGTTCTGCACGACATCCAGGGGTGGGCAGAACGGGGGGCTGCCATAGCAACCCACTGTCCTGTGCTGCCATTGGTCAGAATCAGTTCTGACCAATGGCAGGGGATAGGAGGAGATCGCAGCACTGCGATCTCACTCCTATCCCTCAGGATGATCGGGGCTGTCACTCCGATCATCCCTATTTTCCGGGTGATCGGGTCACCAGAGACCCGATCAGCCCGGAATAGCAGAAAATCGCATGTCTGAATTGACATGCGATTTTCTGCGATCGCCGAAATGGGGGGGATCTCAGCAGGCATCCCGGTCCGGTCCCCAACCAGCTGGCGGTGGGATCCGGAATTCCCACGGGCGTATGCATACGCCCCACGTCCTTAAGGACTCGGGATGCCGGGCGTATGCATACGCCCGGTGTCCTGAAGAGGTTAAAGGGGTATTCCAGTGAAAAACAATTTATTTCATATCAACTGGCTCCAGAAAGTTAAACAGATTTGTAAATTACTTTTATTAAAAAAATCTAATCCTATTACTATCAAAAAATCTTAATCCTACCAGTACTTATCAGTTGCTGAAGTTGAGTAATTCTTTTCTGTCTGACACCAGTGCTCTCTGCTGACACCTCTGAACTGTACAGAGCAGGAGAGGTTTGCTATTTGGATTTGCATCTACTCTGGACAGTTCCTGAGACAGACAGAAGTGTCAGCAGAGAGCACTGTTGTCAGACAGAAAACAATAACTCAACTTCAGCAGCTGATAAGTACTGGTAGGATTAAGATTTTTTTGATAGAAGTAATTTACAAATCTGTTTAACTTTCTGGAGCGAATTTCCAATTGCAAAACTGGGAGAGAGTAAGGACAGAGAGAATACAAAATAACAGCTTTGTGATGGGAACAACTGCCATAGTTAAACAATCAATATATTAAAGGGAACCAATCATCAGACTTTACACTATATAACACGTAGCAATGGGTTATATAGGGTAAAATCTTTATGCTCACCATCCCCAGAGGACGCTCCTGCCCCCAGGGATGGTGAGGATATGACCTTTAAAACTAGTCACCACTGTGCCCATAAGTAGTCCCCTGGGCAGGGAGCTCCTCTCACCTAGTCCTGTTCTTCGGCCACTCCGCTTGATTGATGGGCCGCATCATCTCTGCTCCATCTGTTCAGTGAGCAGAGCGATGACACGGCCCATCAATCAAGTGGAGGGGATGGTGAGGATAAAGATTTTATCCTATAAAACACTTTGCCAAGCATTATATAGGATAAAATCTGATGATTGGTTTCCTTCAAGAATTCAATGCTACTCATTGTACATCAAATAAATGTGAGTTACATTTTGCCCGCTCGCCTATCTCCTTGGACTTATTACTTTGAGGTTCATAACTTAATCAAAATTGTACATGAAATGACTGCACTTGAAGGGTGTTATCCTTGATATATGCCAAGCACATTGGGGTGTTGAGCAGGGATTTTCCCATCTAAAGAAGTTATTCCCTATCCACCAGATAGGTGATAACATGCTGATTAGTGGAGTCCGACTGCTAGGACCCCCACCAATCCCCACAACATGGTCTTAATTGTTCCTGGAATGGTAGGAGCACACCCTCATGCGTGGCCAGCCTTTGATCATAAACTCAGGTAAACTCAGAAACGATCTGCATCCCCATCAAACATAGTGCCTGCCTGTTCTGTGTTGCACTCCATTCATTCTAGAGGAAATTTTCTCGGGATCGGTAGGGGATCCAGTGGTCAGACCCCCACAGACTAGCTTCTTATTCATTATACTGTGGATAAGGGTTACAGATGGAAATACCAGACACAGTCTCTTTAACCAGGTGATCTCTGATGGTCAGTGCGAACACTACATCCTGGCTTGGAAAGACAGGAAAAGTAATTGATCGAGAATAGATGTTGGAGACTTTCATACCGTTATCACATACTGTTCGTTTAGGTGAATAATGGGGGAGATTTACGAAGTCGGCTTAAAGTAAAATTCTCTTTGTACCCTATTCTGGTATAAATATCACAATCACCTTTATGTCTGCTAAAAAATTATAATTTGCTTTCTCTGGTGTTGTATTTTTAAGTTCCACAATAAAATGTCAACACTAGATAGAGATCAACATAACTCTGGTTGTAGGAGTTAAGCACAGTAAGGATTTCATTCTAGAGTACATTGATTTGATAGGCATGGATCTCTCTGCCTCCCCACTGTACTTGCTCCATGAAGGTCAGTCAGATTAATACTGCTCCAGTTATTATGTCACCTAAAAGCTATTTGTAGCATTCATACTAACACACTTTATTCCTTTGTACTGCATTAAAAGCAAATATAACAGAGAAGGTACCCCTATCTCTAAATTCTCCTCTGTATGTTTTCACTCTGTGCAGATTTCACAATATGTCTGTATTGGAATCATATAGGCCTTAATGCCAGCCAAGTAAAACAATCTGGTTTTAGAAACATACAATGTGTTAGAATATCTGGAATACTCTGGCCCTATATTTTTTTTTGAAGGATTATAGGTTGGGAACAGGAGGGCTACTGATCACATGATTTCTTTTCATATGTATGCTATATGCTATGATTAGTTATTTATAATGATTTTACAAAGTATTGAGGAGGATAGGCATACATAGCACATGTCTTGTAACAACATGATTTTAAAGTAAAAGAATTGTGCTCAGGTCTAACTTATTTTAAAAATGGAAAAATAGCAGTCCTACTAGGCTAGGAAGAAAATGTAGAATAAGGCAGAATAAATAGAGATAAATAAGAAAGAAAGGAAGTGTCTGATAATAAGATATAAAATATAATGACATTTATTGAATAATACTGTGAGGTCTGGGGCAGTGCCCTTGCCGCAGACAGCTCACTGAAATAGAATGGTAAGTTAGTTATAAACATTTAAAACATGACTTTGGAATAGTATTGCAATTAAACGGTGGGACAATGGTGGAGGTTTATAGTCCAATGTATGTAATAGGATACGTCCAATAAACGGTTTTTGCAGCACTGGAGGCTCACAGTTACGAGCCCACTGAGTATACTTGTATGCACAGTAGCGTTAAAGATCTATCCTCTATACCCCAACGGCACGGGGACTAAGTACAAGAGGAAAAATAGATCAAAGTCAGGCACTTAGTGCTTCTTACCGACTCCGGCGAAAGCAGTTATATGCGCATAGCAGCACTTAACGGTGATCCGGTTGATGTCTCTCAGCCCTGGCAGCACGGCAACGGTGTAGGAGAGGTGAAGATGTCCGGTACAGATGGTTATTGCGTAGTCCGCTGGAATAGGTAATGTTAGTTTGAAGCGTGTGGCAGCGCTGGAGGTCTTTGGTGTGGGATCCCTCTCTACCCCAAAAGCACAGGGAGAAGCTGAGAGGCCAGTAAAAGACCAATAGTGGTGGACAAATAATCCAAATAGTCCCGACTTCTTGTGCAAAGGCAGTCTTGGACCAGATGCGTTTCAGGGAGCAGCGCCCCCTTTTTCAATGGTGGATATGCAAAGTCTTTGCATATCCACCATTGAAAAAAGGGATGCTGCTCCCCGAAACACGTCTGGTCCAAGACTGCCTTTGCACAAGAAGTCGGGACTATTTTGATTATTTGTCCACCACTATTGGTCTTTTACTGCCCTCTCAGCTTCTCCCTGTGCTATCGGGGTAGAGAGGGATCCCACACCAAAGACCTCCAGCGCTGCCACACGCTACAAACTAACATTACCTATTCCAGCAGACTACGCAATAACCATCTGTACCGGACATCTTCACCTCTCCTACACCGTCCCCGTGCTGCCAGGGCTGAGAGACATCAACCGGATCACCGTTAAGTGCTGCTATGCGCATATAACTGCTTTCGCCGGAGCCGGTAAGAGGCACTAAGTGCCTGACTTTGATCTATTTTCCCTTTTGTACTTTGTCCCCGTGCCCTTGGGGTATAGAGGATAGATCTTTAACGCTACTGTGCATACAAGTATACTCAGTGGGCTCGTAACTGCGAGCCACCAGCGCTGCAAAAACTGTTTATTGGACATATCCTATTACATACATTGGACTATAAACCTCCACCATTGTCCCACCATTTAAGTGCAATACTATTTTAACGTCATGTTTTAAATGTTTATAACTAACCTTTACCATTATATTTTAGTGAGCTGTCTGCGGCAAGGGCCCTGCCCCAGACCTCACAGTATTATTCAATAAATGTAATTATATTTTAGATCTTATTATCAGACACTTCCTTTGTTTCTTATTTATCTCTATTTATTCTGCCTTATTCTAAGTTTTCTTATGAGCCTAGTAGGACTGCTATTTTTTCATTTTTTAAATCAGTATCTATTTGGCACACGGTTATGTGCAACGCAGTATCCTCGGTTTAGGTCTCTTATATTTTACGTAGAGCTCCCACACATTATATTCAGGTCTAACTTAACTTACCTGGTGACACACCCTCATCTAATGAGCACCAATACCCAAAACTACTGTGGTGTCTACAGTTGAGATGTGGATGTAGTGCACAATTCGTGACACCAAGGCAATGTTAAGCTTCACGTTCCAAGGTTAAGATATCTCTTCTGGGCCAAGCATGGGGACAATGATGACTATGATGCTAGGTTACAGAATATTATCTTTACTGAGACAGAGATGTTGTTACAGCCTATACTTTATAGAATTGTGCTGAGGGAAATACTGAGTGAGCCCTGGAAGCCTGTCGGCTTGCTGGGACTTGTAGTTGATAAAAATGCAGACTTGAAATTAATGACAGCCCAGGCTGAATTAGAGACTTTACACTCACTGATTGAAGATTATTTTTCCCCTAAGCTTTGTGCTTACCACCAGGCTTGAACTTCACCTGAACGATGGGGTTTTCCTGAGATTGGCATAGCTGTAGATTTTAGATTTCTTCTCCTTTGGCCTCCTTAGACTTCTCCACACTCCTAGGCTCCTCACACAACACTGACTCCAGAAAGGCCTGGTCCAGAGCATAGTAGAAGAGTAATCCCAGCACTCACCAGATACTTTCAAGCAAAAAGTAGTTTTATTGCATATCCTCAGTGTGAAACAGGACGTGTTTCAGCTCTTTGCCTTCCTCTGTCCTGTTTGACACTGAGGATATGCAATAAAACTACTTTTTGCTTGAAAGTATCTGGTGAGTGCTGGGATTACTCTTCTACTATTCTCCGGACCTGATCCCTCCATGTGCGCTATCAACCACGAAGTGCTGACTTTCATCTTTTCTCCAAAGATAACTGGACTGAACTGAACAGCTCCCACCCCCATACACTATATAGGAATAATGTTGGAGGGCTCCCATTGGGGCATTAGGGTCACCAGGGGGTCACTCTGCTATACTTCCTTAAGAGTACAGTAACATCAACCACGTAAGTGCCGACCTTCATCTTTTCTCCAGAGTGGACTGGACTGAACAGCTTCTCCCCCCCCCCCCCCCCCCCACACTATATAGGAATAATGTTAGGGGGCTCCCATTGGGACATCAGGGTCACCAGGGGGTAACTCTGCAATACTTCCTTAAGAGTACAGTAACCTAATTAATTATAACATAGCAGAGCTATGACACAGGGAGCAGTGCAATGACACAGGCTGTCAATCACACCAAGGGGACGTCACTAAGGTTGTAGCTACAGGACTAGGTAAGTATAGCTCCCTGCCCAATGGGACAGTTGGGCTTACTTACAAACTTCATATCCTCACTATCCCTGGGGCAAAAATGTCCCTCGGAAGGGGGGATAAAGATTTTACCGTACATAACTCGTTGCCAAGCATTATATATGGTAAAATCTAATGCTTGGTTCCCTTTAAGATCATTGTCATACAGTATCAATCTAATCACAAGGTGGTTCATTTTAATAATGTGGATTCCATAGCAAAAGCCCATATAGATGCCATTGAATACCTGCATAGCAATAGGGGTCATGTAAACTAAATGTGATGTGACTGGGGATAGGAAGCCTATGTGAAGGCCCCTACATTTAAACTGCCATCTTGTCCAAGAATGATTTCATTAATTTATGCTAGATACAAATCCCTCTTCCCGGATTCAAAATTGTTGTCACTTTCCTTATTGCACATCACATTGAAAGAGAGTAATTATTTCTTATATGGTATGTACATTAAGATCTACAAGCTTGTTTATCAATTAAAAAAAAAGGTATATAATTTGATATTCTCTATATATGCTTGTGTACAGTATGTGTTTTCTGTAAAAAAAAAAAATAATAATAATAATACTTGCCACTCAAAAAGTGTACTTGTCATGTTAGCCAGAGAAAAATGCAGCCTTGTGCTCTACCTGTTTTGGTGTCCACCTCCTTAATAAAATGGCCCCAAACAAAGTGCTGGACCCTACACTACTACAGTGCAACGCAAAGTCCAATGAACGCAGTACAATTATGGAAAACAGAAGAATAGTTGGGTCACTTAGCCAAGGATCAAAAGATATAAGATAGATCATAGGCAAGGAGTAACAGACTGGCTGAATATTTAAGGTATATCCCACCTGAGAAGGGTGTGAATGCTGAGCTCGGGTATAATTGGCCTGTCATCCAAGTCACCTGATTGGCCCAGGCATCGTCACTGCAATGCATGAGCCAAAGATGTATTAGCCAAACTCAGGAGAAATGAATCCTTCTGCCAGAACGAGATCCACTCATTACAGTGCTTTACTTTTTAATTACAGATATAAAAAACAAAATGAACACAAAAATACTCTCTAAGAGTTATTAGTATTATTATTATCCTGGTGATCAATAGTGTATATTTATGACATGTTGTGTGAACACTCACCTTGTCTTGTTGTGTTGTGTGCACACAATCAACAAGCACTTTGCACCACACTGATGGGTAAGTATACCGGATGCCGAAGCAGCCTATGTCTGACCACAGCTCAGAAGCACTTTCTCCAGACGCCCATCTTTTCTAAAGGCTCCCGTGGATCTTCTAGCTAAGGCCCCTTTCACACTACTGTCATGCAAACTATCTTTTTTTATTTTTTTTATTTTGACGGGCCATAACAGGCAGGAATGGATCCCGATGGACCCCATTATAGTCAATGGGGTCTGTTGGGCATGGCTATTTTCAGAGAGAATAGCAGAAGAAAAAGATGGTGCAAGCACTATTTTTTCTCCCGCTATTGACATTCCTAAAATAACGGGCATCACACTGCCAACAGTGCGAATGTAGCCTTACTGAGGATCCCACGAGAATCGACTTCCAATCAAAATAACACAAATATATGAGGTTTCAGTCATCAAATTGCTGCGGAGATCAGGAAAAAGAGTGATGGCTTGTTGCCATGCATAATGGATGTATGGTATGTGACCTATAGTTGCTAGAGTGTCTATAGTGTGTGTTTTCACCAAAAGGGAGACACTTGGATCTCTTAATATTTACAATTTCAATGCTACTGCTATGGAAAGGTCAAAGTACATACTAACATGTTTATATATTTTTTGGACTGACTGCCATACATTAAAGGGTCACTCTCATTAAAATGAATTTTGCTATTGCACTCTTTATGGTAAATAACAAATATTTCTAATATACTTTGTTTAAAAAAAAATGTTTTCTATGTTTTACTTGTGCTAAAAAAAAGCTCAAGAGCACATTTTCCCCCATCTTATACACAGACTCAGGACCGAGGTCCAAACACAGAAAGTGCAGCTTTGAGTGCTGTGGGGGGTGTGTCCAGCCTCAACCAATCATAGCTCCTCTCACACTTAACTGCCATATGCTGTTGGTTGGACACCCCCCCCCCTCAGCACTCCAGGCTGCACTTCCTGTGTTTGAGCTTCGGTCCTAAGTCTGTGTATAAGATGGGGGAAAATGTGCTCTTGAGCTTTTTTAAGCACAAATAAAACATAGAAAACTTCATTTTTTTTAACCAAAGTTTATTAGAAATATTTTTTATTTACCATAAGGAGTGCGATAGCAAACATTAGTTTTAATGAGAGCTACCATTTAAATAGCAATTTTGTACAACACATGGCAACCGATCCTTCCACAGCACAGCCATTATAACTATATCTATCCTTATGGAATTGAACTTTAACTACATGGTGGATTAAAAGGGGAGACAGATGAGCAGATAATGACCTTTACCGGGCTGCAATAGCTCAGAATGGATTTAACCAGCACACTGCCATTTCTCATTCAAATCTGTATAGAACGCAAAGTCTTAAAAAATATAGCAACTTTTCTATTAGTGAGTTTTTATTAAAATAGTAATGAAAGGATCCTCACTATATGCTGTTCCACTTCCAAAACACTTATAAACCACAGATTGTGGGATGTTAGACCACAAATAAGCCTAAGTCATCGCTACCATCATTATTTTATACCAAAAATTCAAAAGCTGGCATTATACACCCTAATGCATAACAATTAATGTACAGGTGCTGTTATTAAGGAAACTATAGATTGTGAATTTGCAGTGTAAATGTTTGGGATTGGGGGGGGGTTATTTTCTAATGTTCAGATGAGAACAGGAATCATTGAACAGCAGGAATTTTGAGGTGCATCAGAATGGCGTTGGCTGGAGTTTAGACAGGTGAGTATAGCTCTTTTTTTTTTTTTTTTCTTTATAATCCAGCTTGGGCATAAACATCACTGGACAGCCCCTTTAAGCACAAATGGTATGTTTTGCACTTGTAGTGCACTGTACATTCAGTGTGGAAATACTTGTCATAGCTTGTTTAAAGGGGTACTTTTTTAAATCAACTGGTGCCAGAAAGTTAAACAGATTTGTAAATGACTTCTATTAAAAAAATCTTAATCCTTCCTGTACTTATTAGCTGCTGAATACTACAGTGGAAATTATTTTCCGTTTGAAACACAGAGCTGTCTGCTGACATCATGAGCACAGTGCTCTCTGCTGACATCTCTGTCCATTTTTAGGAACTGTCCAGGGTAAAAGGAAATCCCCATAGCAAACATATGCTGTTCTGGACAGTTCATAAAATGGACAGAGATGTCAGCAGAGAGCACTGTGCTCATGATGTCAGCAGACCGCTCTGTGTTTCAAAAAGAAAAGAATTTCCGCTGTAGTATTCAGCAGCTAATAAGTACAGGAAGGATTAAGATTTTTTAATAGAAGTAATTTACAAATCTGTTTAACTTTCTAGCACCAGTTGATTAAAAAAAAAAAGTTTTTCACCGGAGTGCCCCTTTAATGATACTGGTGAATGTTAAATTGCAAGGCGCATTGATTTGAGGGAATAATGCTTTTCTCTTTCGTTAGCCATTCAGCAACATTGTGTATATGTACAGTATGAGAAGGTCAGAACTATAAATATTGTTGCCACAGCACGGAGAGGAGTGAATACTGACTACACGCATTCATTGTAGGCATGGCGTTATATACAATGAGGAGTCCAAAGTCCTAGCAATAGACAATACATACTTTCCAAATAATATCATGTGGCCGTATGTGTAATTTTGAAGTAATTCAATCTAAAATTAACTCACAGTTGAGGACATTTATCAGGTTTTCATTTATTGTAATATGGGAAATGAAAGCTGAGCTGTCAGACGGTTTGATACATTTTCCCCAGTGTTTGCTTTATTGCCTTTTTTTCACTTTTTCACAGTTTTGCCTTGTGCTAAAATAAAAAAAATCCCCATCATTCCGCAATTAGTACCCCATAATGATAATATAAAAACAGAATATTAAAAATATTTTCTAATTTATTAAAAAGGAGAAAATAAAATGACATATGGACATAAGTATTCAGACCCTTTTCTATGAAATGTATCTCTTGGGGTCTCCCATTTCTCTTGATCATCTCTGAGATGTTTCTACACCTTGATTGGAGTCACCTGTGGTAAATTCAGATTATTGGACAAGATTTGGAAAGACACAGCCCTGTCTATATAAGGTCTCACAGCTGACAAAGTATATCAGAGCAAAAACCAAGCCGTGAGGTGGAAAGAACTGACTGTAGAGCCCAGAGACAGGATTGTGTGGAGGCACAGATCTAGAAAAGGGTACAAACATGTTTTGCTACACTGAAAGCTCCCAAGAGCACGGTGGCCTCCACCATACTCAAATGGAAGAAATTTGGAACAACCAGGACATTTTTTTTTTTTTTTTTTTAGAGCTGGCCGCCCCACCAAATTAAGTAATTGGGGGAGAAGGGCTTTTATAAGAGAGTTGACTAAGAACCCAGAAAGTTGTCAGAAAGAATCCTCTCCTCAGTAAAAGACAAAATCTCCCATCTGGAGTTTGCAAAAAGCCCAGGACGGACTCTCAGACTGTAATAAGATTGTTTGGTCTGATGAAACCAAGATAGAAGTTTTTGGCCTAAATTTTTAGTGTCCTGTCTAGAGAAAAGCAGGCACTTCTCATCAACTGCCTAATACCATCACTACAGTGATGCATGGCGCTCCGCTGCTACACCCGACACTCTAAAAGAACGCCGGGTGCAGCAGCGAGATTGCGGGGGTCCCCAGCGGCGGGACCCCCACTAGCAGACATCTTATCCCCTATCCTTTGGATAGGGGATAAGATGTCTAGGGGCGGAGTACCCATTTAACGGAAAACTAAACCAGAATGCTCTTGACCTCAGACTGAAGATTTACCTTCCACTAAGACAAAGGCTATCTGGGCATGCTGGGAGTTGTGGTTTTGCAACAGCTGGAGGTGCACTGGTTGGGAAACACTGGGCTAATTCATATAAACTCTAAAAATTGACCTAAGGAGCCAGAAACTATTATCAAAGTTCAGTGGTAGGTCATGACCTGAAAAGAAAAGGATTACGGTAAAGGAGCTCCAGAAAGTTAAACAGATTTGTAAATAACTTCTATTAAAAAATCTTAATCCTTCCAATAATTATCAGCTGCTGAAGTTGAGTTGTTCTTATCAGTCTGGCAACAGTGCTCTCTGCTGACATCTCTGCTTGTCTCGGGAACTGCACAGAGTAGAAGAGGTTTGCTATGGGGATTGGTTTGCTATGGGATTTCGCTTCTACTCTGGACAGTTCCCGAGACAAGTGTAATCAGAGAGCACTTAGACAGAAAAGAACAACTCAACTTCAGCAGCTCATAAGTACTAAGATTTTTTAAGGGAAGTAATTTACAAATCTGTTTAACTTTCTGGAGCCAGTTAATATATAAGTTTTTTCCTGGATAACCTCTTAATGTCAATCTACAGCGTGGTTCACATCAGTACATACGCTTTCCTTCCCCTGCCTGTATTGCATCAGTGTATAGACTAGTGAAGCTGCATGCATGTAGATGATAGCTGTTACGCCGAGCGCTCCGGGTCCCTTCTCCTCCCCGGAGCGCTCGCGGCGTTCCTCTCTCTGCAGTGCCCCGGTCAGACCCGCTGACCGGGAGCGCTGCACTGACACTGCCGGCGGGGATGCGATTCGCATAGCGGGACGCGCCCGCTCGCGAATCGCATCCCAAGTCACTCACCTGTCCCGGTCCCCGGCTGTCACGTCCTGGCGCACGCGGCTCCGCTCCTTAGGGCGCGCGCGCCAGCTCTCTAAGATTTAAAGGGCCAGTGCACCAATGATTGGTGCCTGGCCCAATCAGTCTATTAGCTTCCACCTGTGCACTTCCCTATATAACCTCACTTCCCCTTCCCTGCTTTGCCGGATCTTGTTGCCCTTGTGCCTTGATAAAGCGTTTACAGTGTTTGCCTTACCAGTGTTCCTGACCTCTTGCTATCTCCATTGACTACGAACCTTGCCACCTGCCCCGACCTTCTGCTACGTCTGACCTTGCCTCTGCCTAGTCCTTCTGTCCCACGCCTTCTCAGCAGTCAGCGAGGTTGAGCCGTTGCCAGTGGATATGACCTGGTTGCTACCGCCGCAGCAAGACCATCCCGCTTTGCGGCGGGCTCTGGTGAAAACCAGTAGCAACCTAGAACCGGTCCACCGACATGGTCCACGCCAATCCCTCGCTGACACAGAGGATCCACATCCAGCCTGCCGAATCCTAACAATAGCTTTATTATGAAATGTCACAGACATCATAAATCTTACTTTACTGGCTGTATGAGACGTGGACTGTTCATTAGTAGAGAAGCCTTCAATCTCATTACTGGGAAGCATGCAGACTAATGTTATTACCAAGAACAATTATTCCAACCGCACAGGCTTCTGTCATGGCGTGCAGAATGCGCGGGGCTGTGGGGGATTTTTCTCAAAGACTGGACTATAATATTTAACTGATTTTGTTTTCTTGTTGAATAATCATATAAGAGAATTATGACAAATAATCCTTTTCATATGTGCAAATTGTAGGAATGTGTACAGCTAAGCAAAAGGAGGGGAACCACAGATTATTTGCAAGAATCAGAATCAGTAGCGACAGCATTTGCTGGTAACATTGCAAAACATTCAGAGAAAGGAAAGTTTAAGCTTAACCGTTAAACTGCCTACATGTCAGCTGGCAAGACTATCAAACGTTGCAGAACAGTATTGTGATGTAGAGCCCTGCGTGGGACTGTTTTTTTTTTTTAATTCCCATTCCCGCTGGATTTCTGACCACTGCCGCCCAAGGTGTGTTCTATTCTCGCCCGCTCGCGCAAGGTGTGCCACATGTTTGTCCAATCCTGCCCTATTCCGCTAACATCCCCCCACCCCTCTGTGCCATTTTAATTTTGGCGCACAATGTGCAAAATTGTGTTCTTTGTTCTCTGTTTAGACAAGGATTCCACTTGTTTTTTCTTCTGCTGTTCTTTTGACCTGAAAAAAAACAAAATGCCATAAAAAAAACATAATGCCATGTTATTTTGAACCTCCAAGACGCAGTTTTTTTTTTTTTAAATATTAAATATTGGGGTTAAGTCTTTGGTGTTTTCTCTTCGGCATTTTTCCTCTGCGTTTTTTACAATTTTATTATAAACAAACCATGTGATTCTTTCATTATATGACTCAAAGCTTTCTATTGAAGCGATGGGGGGGGGGGGGGGGGGGGGGAGGAAATGCCCCAATAGTCAAAAGTCAAAAAATAGTCAAAAGTCAAAAAAAAAAAAAAAAAAAAAAAACTCAATAGTCTCAACATCCTATGTTTTTGGAAAACTGCAACTGAACCCAAAACTGCTGAAAAACGAAGATGAGGGAAAAACGCCAAAGGAAAATCACTAAAGTCATCAATCCCCTTGATTGCTGACTACTACACTGGTACTGCTTCCTGGGTAGTTGGCCTCATTCCCCTGTATTCTTAATAGTTGCTTGTACCAGGTGGAATAGTACATAGATTTATACTCACCTGTGAATTGTCCTGACCTTTTGTATCTGTGTACTGGGGATCTTATTAATACCAATCTCTAATAAAGGCTAAGTTTTAAGATGGTAAGGGTTTAGGGTATCACATTCCAGAGAACTGGTGCAGCAGGAACAAAGTCTTGGATTCGGGTGTGAGAGGTTCCTATTATAGAAGATGGTGGAGAGCACGTGTAGGATGGTAGACAGAGATGAGGGAGGAGATGTAGGGAGGTGCAACACTGGGGAGAGCTTTGTTTGTGAGGATTTTGTACTGTATTCTGGACTGAATTGGTAACCAGTGTGGTGACCGGCACAGAGGAAAATATCAGTGTAACCGCTGGAGAGGAAGAGGAGTCTGGCTGCAGCACTTAGGATGGACTGGAGAAGAGACAGTTGAGAGAAGGCCTATTAGTAAAAAGTTACAAAAGTCAGGGGCGAGAATTGAACAAAGCAACAATGAGAGTTTTAGCGATTTCAGCAGTGCGGAACAAGATGGATTTTGGAGATGTTTTTAAGGTGCAAGTGACAAGAACGTGAAAGGAATTGAATATAGGGAGTGAGACAGATCAGAGTCTAGGATAACTCTAAGATAGCGATCCTGCTGCCCGGGAGTTATGGTAGAAGCACACGAAATGGAAATGTCAGATTTCGGTAGATTAGTTAGATAGGGAAAGGTGTTATGGCAGTGTTATATTTTGGGGCAAAGGATGCAGCAGTTTAATATTCAGGGGCACAGTGTGTTGTAGTATTATAGTATGAAATACAGTGTGTGGCAGTATTATATTTAGGGGCACATTATGTGGCAGCATTGTATTCAGGGGTAGAGTGTGTTGCAGTGTTACCTTCAGGGGCACAGTGTGTGGCAGCATTATATTCAGGGGTACCGTGTGTGGCAGTGTTACATTCAGGGGAACAGTATGTGGCAGTGTTACATTCAGGGGCACAGTTTGTGGCAGCATTATATTCAGGGGCACATTGTGTGGCAGCATTATATTCAGGGGCACATTGTGTGGCAGCATTATATTCAGGGGCACATTGTGTGGCAGCATTATATTCAGGGGCACATTGTGTGGCAGCATTATATTCAGGGGCATTGTATGGCAGCATTATATTCAGGGGCACAAAGTGTGGCAGCATTATATTCAGGGGCACATTTTGTGGCAGCATTATATTAAGGGGCACAATGTGTGGCAGCATTATATTCAGGGTACAGTGTGTGGCAGCATTATATTCAGGGGCACATTGTGTGGCAGCATTATATTCAGGGGCACATTGTGTGGCAGCATTATATTCAGGGGCATTGTGTGGCAGCATTATATTCAGGGGCACAGTGTGTGGCAGCATTATATTCAGGGGCACATTGTGTGGCAGCATTATATTCAGGGGCACATTGTGTGGCAGCATTATATTCAGGGTACAGTGTGTGGCAGTGTTACATTCAGGGGCACAGTGTGTGGCAGCATTATATTCAGGGGCACATTGTGTGGCAGCATTATATTCAGGGGCACATTGTGTGGCAGTATTATATTCAGGGTACAGTGTGTGGCAGTGTTACATTCAGGGGCACAGTGTGTGGCAGTGTTACATTCAGGGGCACAGTGTGTGGCAGTGTTACATTTAGGGGCACATTGTGTGGCAGCATTATATTCAGGGGCACAATGTGTGGCAGCATTATATTCAGGGTACAGTGTGTGGCAGTGTTACATTCAGGGGCACAGTGTGTGGCAGTGTTACATTCAGGGGCACAGTGTGTGGCAGTGTTACATTCAGGGGCACAGTGTGTGGCAGCATTATATTCAAGGGCACATTGTGTGGCAATATCATAATAAAGAGCACATTGTGTCTGGCAATTGTGTGTGTGTGTGGGGGGGGGGGGGGGCTGGAGGCATTGTATGTGGTGGAGGCTGGAGTCAATGGAGGGTATTTATCAATTTTGCCTGTTGACAGTTTCTTTTTACCTTTTTTTTTCACTTAGGTTTTCGTGGACATGGACCAAATTTAGCATTTGGTGCAAGTTGTTAGTAATTTTGGCTCAAATGTTGAAATCAGCTGTTCACAGCGCCTTTTACACAGAACTTACCGCCACAGAGGACGCATATTTTACCCTGTAGAGCGGCCATTTCGGGGTCCCTCCTGCAGTATATCAGCAGGCGACATGAGTTATTTTCTTTTGTGGGGTTTATAGCCACCATGTGAAATGGATTTTATTTTCAACTTGAGTAGTTTTTTATATATATTTTTTTGGTTACTTTAGTGCAGTGGTCTTCAACCTGCAAACCTCCAGATGTTGCAAAACTACAATTCCCAGCATGCCCGGACAGCCGTTGGCTGTCCGGGCATGCTGGGAGTTGTAGTTTTGCAACATGTGGAGGTCCGCAGGTTGGAGACCACTGCTTTAGTGCTTACCTTTCCTGAACCTGTGTGGGGCCATGTCCAATGCTGGCTCAATGGAAGGTGAAGGTCCCTCAGAGACAACTATGTCGCAGGATAGTATTGAGCAGCCCTGGAGGCTTCGCTGCTTTCACAAAAAAATTTTTTTATGTATTTTGACGCCTTTACATTTTCTGACATTGCTAAGTGTGTTTTCCATGTGCAAAATTTCTTGGTGGTGATTTGCGCCCAAAAAACCCCCTAAAGGTGCAAAATTGCGCCAAAGATCGATTGCCGCAAATGATAAATTACTGACTAAAGTTAAAATCACACACAGGACCATGTGATTTTGAGAAAGTTGTAAAAATGACAGTGGAGAAGATTCGCCAAACTATGGCGCAAAAAGACACTGTGCCAAAGTATTGCGCCAAAGTTACCTGAAAAAAAAAACATAAATCCTTTGATAAATACCCCCCATTGTGTGTAGGAGAGGCTGGAAACATTGGGGGGGGATTTATCATTGGTTTTACCCTGGTTTTGTGGTGTACATTTGTCTCACAGTTTGTCTCAGATGATGTTTTGAGACTTTTCATTGTGACTTTTGCTGTAGAAGGTTTTTCTAAAAGAACATACCAAGTCAAGATTTCAGTTGACATCATGTAGTGGTAAGGAATTCACGATATGCGACTTTTCAGTTTGTCGCAACTGTGCAAAATTTGTTGCAAATCTACACCACCCCTGACTTGCCTTATAAAACAAAAACAAAAAAAATCACACATTTTGTCGCATGGGATAAAAAGTCGCACAGAAAGTCGCAGAGGGGCACCATACAAAGTGGTGTAAGTAAGTAGTAAGAAATGTGATCAGCACCAGACTTAACACTTGCCCTCGCCTTGTAATAAATCTGGTGCAGGTACACAGTTTCCACCACATGAATTAATGGGGCAAAAATATGTTCACCTACACCGCTGTTGAATGAATACCCTCCATTGTGTGTAGGGGAGGGGTTGAAGGTGTGTGTGTGGGGGGGGAGGGGGCTGTAGACATTGGGGGGGATTTATCAAAACCTGTCCAGAGGAAAAGTAGCCCATAGCAACCAATCAGCTCGCTTCTTTCATTTTTAACAAGGCCTCTGCAAAATGAAAGAAGCGATCTGATTGGTTGCTATGGGCAACTGTGCACCTTTTCCTTTTCACAGGTTTTGATAAATCTCCCCCAATGTCTCCAGCCTCCTTGACGAAGCGTATATACCATGCGAAAAATGCATTTTTCTTCTACATGTTTGCTATAATGAACTAGTCCTATGATAGCTCTGCACCACCAGCTGACGAAACCAGCTCCCATTCACCACCACCAGCTGAGGAAACCCAGCTCCCATTCACCACCACCAGCTGACGAAACCCAGCTCCCATTCACCACCACCAGCTGAGGAAACCCAGCTCCCATTCACCACCACCAGCTGAGGAAACCCAGCTCCCATTCACCACCACCAGCTGATGAAACCCAGCTCCCATTCACCACCACCAGCTGAGGAAACCCAGCTCCCATTCACCACCACCAGCTGACGAAACCCAGCTCCCATTCACCACCACCAGCTGAGGAAACCCAGCTCCCATTCACCACCACCAGCTGAGGAAACCCAGCTCCCATTCACCACCACCAGCTGATGAAACCCAGCTCCCATTCACCACCACCAGCTGAGGAAACCCAGCTCCCATTCACCACCACCAGCTGACGAAACCCAGCTCCCATTCACCACCACCAGCTGATGAAACCCAGCTCCCATTCACCACCACCAGCAGACGAAACCCAGCTCCCATTCACCACCACCAGCTGACGAAACCCAGCTCCCATTCACCACCACCAGCTGACGAAACCCAGCTCCCATTCACCACCACCAGCTGACGAAACCCTGCTCCCATTCACCACCACCAGCTGACGAAACCCAGCTCCCATTCACCACCACCAAGCTCATTCACGGAGCTATTGTACTCCTAATAGAAGTGCCGGATGATCTCTCCCTATGGAGAAGAAAAGGGAAAGTGAACGACTCCAATCAGAGAAGACATCACCTATGAACCACTGCATATTGCAGCACTGTAATCTGTAAATGGTCATTTACATAGCCAACATGGATTAAAGCTACCACCATTTTTTCACCTATTTTGTGTGCTGCAACCGCTTTTTGCTCTCTACATTGGGGACCAGGGCCCATTTGGCTGCCTGCACCAGAGATATTTTTTATAAGGTGTGCTACTCTTCGCTATATATATATTTGCAGCACTACTTATCATTTCACATGTAGCACTACTTATCATTTCACATGCTTGAAAAAGACTCCAGGAGGAGTTGAAACGTTGTATGCTGCTATGAGAGAATACATTTGCAAGTTTACTTTGGAGTGCTGTGTTCTACTGGTTTTCTAAATATAAATATATATATATATATATATATATATATATATATATATATATATATTGTGCATTGCTTATTTTTAGCCATTTTGTGTCTTTTCTTGAAAATTTTTGGTAGGGGTTCCCTGCAGAAAAATGTTTTTCGAGGGGTGCCCTCAGCTGAAAAAGATTGGGAAACACTGCCCTACACAGTATAACTGTAGTTACCCGGTGCAGAACATACCTGTCTTTCTGACCTGTCAGGTAGTTGTCACCTAGCGTGTCTGTTTCGGGCCCCCTACTCAGGTTTAAATGTACAATTTATTGCACTGCAATATACTGTACTGTTAATGCACCTTTATGCTTTACTGTGCCCTAAGGGGTTAATATCACATGTCTGCCTCAGCCAATCAGGGCTGCTGCCCTGCTCCCCTAAGTCTGGCTAGACTGGGAGGAGCTAGTTAGTCTGGAGTTAATCTAGAAAGAGAGAGAAAAGAGGAGAGTGGAGTTCGGACCTCTGCTGTGGACCTGTATCTCACCATATGAAGACAGGCCTAAGGAAATCAAGTTGCCGCACCCTTCACTGGATCCCACCGACCAGGTCATCCAGCAAGTCAGAACCAAGTCTGCAGTGGGGAGAAGAGCCAAGAGAGCCCACGGACCCTATTCTCAAACAATAGGATAAAAAGTATAGAAAGCCTCCTAAGTGGAGAGCAGAATCAGTGTTTGTCAGATCCTAAGTCTTATACAAGCTACCCAATCAAATCCAGATCAGTCCATAACTCAGCAAGCAAGAAGCTAGTCAGTCAGCGACAACTACAAGTCCCATAGTGCCTTGAAGCAACTTTGATCCCTGAAGCATTCTCCAGCGAACTTTGCACTAACAGTAAAATTGAGTAGTTTCCGTAGCCCTGCAACTGTGGTCGTTACTACGCCAGCGCTTGGCCCAGGAAGCTACTACCCTTGGAGTGTGGAGGTCAACACTACCCTGGCGTCACAAACTTTATTCCAGTCACTGCACCCCACCAGTATTACACACACGCCATCACCCCAGTTAGCCACCACCCAACACTATCCAATCAAAGCTGAGAGTCTCAGACATTGTAGGAACACACTCTCAATTAGAGACACCCAGTTGTCAATTCAAGTAGGAATAACCATAGCCAGTCAATTCAAGAAGGAATAACAAAATTGTTACTGTATTTTACTAGGAACACCATTATTAGCTAAAAAAGTGAAGTCAGGAGAGGCCACAGCTCCACTTTAAACTACTGTCTGACATTTCCCCATTGTATTATGTAGGTGATTGTAGTATTATCTAGAATTACTTCCAAGTGGATCTTGTCCCAGTTTGTTCATTCCTAGGCTTCAGTGGCAGGTCAAATGAGATTTTCAGAATTGTCTTGCTCGGGTAAATTTCATTTTAGGGGCAAGTAAAGCTTTATACTGTTAGACCATGTTCACACGACGGAATTTACATGTGGAATTTCCGCCTGAAGTTCTGCCAAAATTTACTGCCCAATTACTTCAATGGGATTCCGCTGTTCCATTCAATTTCTGTGGCGGCAATTCCGCATTCTGCAAAAAAGACCTGTCTTAAAATCCTGTCTTAAAATTTTACGGAATTGTGGGCGGATTCATTGGGGTTTGAATTTCGGCAGAATTCTGTGTTTAAAGGGGTACTACCGTGCTGACAACTTATCCCCTATCTAAAGGATAGGGGATAAGTTGCCTGATCGCGCGGGGTCCCGCTGCTGGAGACCCCCGCGATCTCGCACGCAGCACCCTGCTCTCATCAGGCTCCGGAGCGAACATCACTCTGGGTCTGATGACTGCCGATCACGGGGGCCAGAGTATCGTGACATCACAGCTCCGCCCCCTCAATGTAAATCTATGGCAGGGGGCGAGACAGCGGTCTCGCCCCTGCCATAGACTTGCATTGAGGGGGCGGAGCGTGACGTCACACGGGGGCGGAGCTGTGATGTCACGATCACTGGCCCCATCATCAGACACGGAGCGGATGTTCGGGACCCCACGCGATCAGGCAACTTATCCCCTATCTAAAGGATAGTACGGTAGTACCCCTTTAAAGAACACAAGATTCTGCCTAAATTTCAGCAGAATACCGCATTTCTTTTCTGCAAACTTTGCTGAAATAAATTTGTGCGGAATTGCGGGATTTCGCCATGTGAACATAGCCTAAGACTGGCAAAACACTGTAATTGGAGTAACACTTTAACCAGACATGCGTCATATCAAAGCTGAATGCAAGCAAAGAAGTACGTTCTGGAAATTCTTTTCCATACACCGCCCTTTTTATAATCCATATACAATGCTTAAAGGAGTACTGTGACTTTTTTCTATGAACCCTCCGTGCCCGGGCTGCAAAATGAAACAAAACTAACTTTAACTCACCTATCTACGTTCCCCCGTTGCTCCGATGTCAGTGTCCCGTTCTCCGGTCTCTGTCTTCTTCCGTTTCCTGGGGGTCGGTGAGTCACGCTGCTCTCAGAGTATCACCAGCCTCAGTGGGACATTGCTACGGCGGGTGATACGCCGAGAGCAGCGTGACTCACCGACCCACAGGAAGCGGAAGAAGACAGGCACCGGAGAATGGGACACCGACATCAGAGCAACGGGGAAACGTAGGCAGGTGAGTTAAAGTTTGTTTTGTTTCACTTTGCAGCCCGGCCACGGAGAGTTAATAAAAAAAAAAGCGCCATAGTACTCCTTTAACCCCTTAAGGACGCAGGACGTAAATGTACGTCCTAGTGCGGTGGTACTTAACGCACCAGGACGTACATTTACGTCCTGTGTATACCCGCGGGTATCGGAGCGATGCCCGTGTCATGCGCGGCTGATCCCAGCTGCTGATCGCAGCCAGGGACCCGCCGGCAATGGCCGACGCTCGCGATCTCGCGGGCGTCCGCCATTAACCCCTCAGGTGCCGGGATCAATACAGATCCCGGCATCTGCGGCAGTGCGCGATTTGAATGAATGATCGGATCGCCCGCAGCGCTGCTGCGGGGATCCGATCATTCATAACGCCGCACAGAGGTCCCCTCTCCTGCCTCCGTCCGGCTCCCGGCGTCTCCTGCTCTGGTCTGTGATCGAGCAGACCAGAGCAGAAGATGACCGATAATACTGATCTGTTCTATGTCCTATACATAGAACAGATCAGTATTAGCAATCATGGTATTGCTATGAATAGTCCCCTATGGGGACTATTCAAGTGTAAAAAAAAATGTTAAAAAATGTAAAAGTAAAAGTAAAAAAAAAGGGAAAAATCCCCTCCCCCAATAAAAAAGTAAAACGTCAGTTTTTTCCTATTTTACCCCCAAAAAGCGTAAAAAATGTATTTTATAGATATATTTGGTATCGCCGCGTGCATAAATGTCCGAACTATTAAAATAAAATGTTAATGATCCCGTACGGTTAACGGCGTGAACGTAAAATAAAAAATCCAAAATTGCTACTTTTTTAATACATTTTATAAAAAAAAAAATATAAAAAATGTATTAAAAGTTGTTTATATGCAAAATAAAAAATGAGCCCTCATACCGCCGCTTATACGGAAAAATAAAAAAGTTAGAGGTCATCAAAATAAAGGGATTATAAACGTACTAATTTGGTTAAAAAGTTTGTGATTTTTTTTAAGCACAACAATAATATAAAAGTATGTAATAATGGGTATCATTTTAATCGTATTGACCCTCAAAATGAAGAACACACGTCATTTTTACCGTAAATTGTAAAGGATAAAACGGTAGTACCCCTTTAACCCCTTAAGGACCGGGGTTTTTTCCGTTTTTGCATTTTCGTTTTTTGCTCCTTGCCTTTAAAAAATCATAACTGTTTCAATTTTGCACCTAAAAATCCATATGATGGCTTATTTTTTGCGCCACCAATTTTACTTTGTAATGACGTCAGTCATTTTGCCCAAAAATCTACGGTGAAACAGAAAAAAAATAATTGTGCGACAAAATTGAAAATAAAAACGCAGTTTTGTAACTTTTGGGGGCTTCCGTTTCTACGTAGTACATTTTTCGGTAAAAATGACACCTTCTCTTTATTCTGTAGGTCCATACGATTAAATGATACCCTACTTATCTAGGTTTGATTTTGTTGTACTTCTGGAAAAAATCATAACTACATGCAGGAAAATTAATACGTTTAAAATTGTCATCTTCTGACCCCTATAACTTTTTATTTTTCCGTGTATGGGGCGGTATGAGGGCTCATTTTTTGCGCCGTGATCTGAAGTTTTTAACGGTACCATTTTTGCATTGATAGGACTTATTGATCGTTAAATGATATAAAAAGTGACCAAAAATGCACTATTTTGGACTTTTGAATTTTTTTGCGCGCACGCCATTGACCGAACGGTTTAATTAATGATATATTTTTATAATTCGGACATTTCCGCACGTGGTGATACCATATATGTTTATGTTTATTTTTATTTACACTGTGTTTTTTTTTTTTTTTATTGGAAAAGGGGGGTGATTCAAACTTTTAATAGGGGAGGAGTTAAATGATCTTTATTCACTTTTTTTTTGCAGTGTTATAGGACCCATAGGCAACTTTCACTTTCACTTTTAGCCGCGCGGCTCAGCTCTGAGCGCACGGCTAAAGGGTTAATAGCGCGCGGCGCCGCGATCGGCGTTTCGCGCTATTAGAGGCGGGTCCCGGCTTCACTATGTAACCCCGCGTTATATCGGGAGAGCAGGACCAAGGACGTACCGGTACGTCCTTGGTCCTTAAGGGGTTAAAGAACACAAGATTCTGCCTAAATTTCAGCAGAATTCCGCATTTCTTTTCTGCAAACTTTGCTGAAATAAATTTGTGCGGAATTGCGGAATTTCGTAAATTGTACGGCGTGAAAACGAAACCTTCCAAAATTAGTAAAATAGCGTTTTTCTTTTTAATTTCCCCACAAAAATAGTGTTTTTTGGTTGCGCCATACATTTTATGATATAATGAGTTATGTCATTACAAAGGACAACTGGTCGCGCAAAAAACAAGCCCTCATACTAGTCTGTGGATGAAAATATAAAAGAGTTATGATTTTTAGAAGGCGAGGAGGAAAAAATGAAAACGTAAAAATTAAATTGTCTGAGTCCTTAAGGCCAAAATGGGCTGAGTCCTTAAGGGGTTAAAGGGGTACTCCGCCCCTAGACATCTTATCCCTTATCCAAAGGATAGAGAATAAGATGTCTGATCGTGGGGTCCCACCGCTGGGGACCCCCACAATCTCCCTGCTGCACCCGGCATTCGTTAAGAGCGTCGGGTGCAGCACCGGAGGCTCGTTATGTCCCGGCCACGCACCCTCAATGCAAATCTATGGGAGGGGGCATGACGACCGTCACGCCCTCTCCCATAGGCTTGCATTGAGGGGGTGTGACCGTGACGGCACGAGCGGGGCATGACGTCACAAGCCTCCGCCCCGGATCGCCGGATGTCTGGGGTGCCTCAGCCGAGATAGTGGGGATCCCCAGCAGCGGGACCCCGGCGATCGGACATCTTATCCCCTATCCTTTGAATAGGGGATAAGATGTCTAGGGGCGGAGTACCCCTTTAAATACTGCTATTATATTACTTCCTTGTAATTATACATGCTAACAGGGAAATCTCCTCCAACAGTGCTTCCCAACCAGTGTGCCTTCAGCTGTTGCAAAACTACAACCCCCAGCATGCCCGGACAGCTGAAGGCACACTGGTTGGGAAATATTATGCTAGAATATCAATGATCTTAGTATAAGATAGAAGTAATATAACATGTTAGTATTTAGAGAGGATTTCACAGCAGACAAAAAGCGCAATCCATTTTAAAATATTTTAGGAATCTGCTTTTTCTAACAATGGAAAAATATAAAAAATGAAATAAAATGAATGTTAGACTTTAAGTATTGCCTGTTATTACGACACGGGTCGGGATTTCCTAGGTTTAGGAGAATGTCCTATTAACGATAAAAAGAAGCATATAATGGGTTGATACTGTACGTAACAGACACATTTATAAAAGCCGTTCACATTCTTAGTGAACACTGTAATTAGAACACTACACAAGGGAGGATTTTTTTTTCTTTCTACTGACCCAACCCTAAATGTTGATGGCAGTAGATGTAGTGCCCCCTGGTGGAAGTTGGTAGAAATTGAAAACAAAATTCTGTATACAAAGGCAAAACCGTCAATGATCAGTGTGAAACAAACGGTGCCTTTGTAGCCGCCATGTCCAATCGGTCCCCCTGGGAGTTGTGCTGGATTGCCATGGCAACTGTGAGCTAAGCTATGGAAGTGCCGCTAGGAATACCAAGTACGTGGTTATATGTGGAAGCTTGAGAGCAGTTCCTGTATTTCAATGTTCTGTGAATAGAAAGTACATCACTAATAATATAATAATAGGAATAATAAGATGCATATGTGTACCGGTCTCTACACTTTAAAATTACCAAAGGATACATGCTTAAAAAAAAGAGCCAGAATTTGAGTTTACATATAGGAATATTGTATGTGTTTTGAGATTTCTTATCTTTGGCCCCTTTCACACTACAGGTTTCACACTACATCCTGTAAAAAACCTCAAGTTTTACTCCCGGCAAAAAGTCCTGAAAACGGCCGTCAAAAAATCCCATTCATGTCAATAGGATTTTTGACCACCCTTTTGCATCAGGTATGTCCTTTTTTTTTTTTAGTAATGTCAGTTATTTTTGCCGGCGTAAAAGAAAATGATGAAAAACCGGATGTTAAAATTTTATACTTGCGAATTTTGCTTTATATATTGTAAAGTACTCATGCTCACTGTACACATGACGTATTTTTCTTCTGTATTAAAAGGAAAAATTCTTTAAATAAACAGTTATACAAAAAATTTTTACATTGAAGTCTATGGGAACCGGATGTTAAAAAAAAACATCTGTTATCATCAGTTCTTTTTTTTTTTTTTTTCAAAGTAATGTTTTATTGAAGTTTTAATAAGAGTTAAATACATTCAAGCACTAGTTGAAAACATCAGTCGGAACACTGTTATTATAACGTCTGCTCATTTCTCAAAAAGGAATAATCCCCATAAGTATCTAGAAGGCAGAAACATCAGATACAGCTGTCTATCAATGTAACTAAAATACAAAACTGTAATGTGTAACTAGTTGGAACGGCGCTCCAACGCCTATCTTCTCTGTAATCTGCAGGAGCTCAGAGGGGTGATCAGGCAGAGGTGCAGACGACCACATACTATATCAATTTAGTGAGAACCCACGGAGGGGTCGGATGGAGGGGTTTCCGATTTGTAAACTCGGGATGAGGTATGTAGTCGTATACAGTGGGCCTTTCCATGGCAGATTTAATACTAATGCAAGGAGATAAGTAAGAAAAATAAGAAAAAGGAAAAGGAAAGGTTGAGAGTAAAAAGTGGAGGAGAAAGTGAGAGATGAAGAGGAGGGGGAGGGGAGGGGAAAGGGCATGGGAAGGGGTGAGGAACGATAGAGGGTACAGGTCTAGTGTGAGAATTATAAATACCGTGTGGCACGAACGGCTGCGACGACTCCCGGGCAACTCAAGGATCCACCTCAGGTTTTGAAAGACCATGTAGAAATTTCCAGGAGAACCTAATCTCCCAGGTGAAGGGTTTCAAAGTCGCTAGACGAAATAAATTCCGACCAGGGTCGCCAGATGGCATAGAACTTGTCAATTTGGTGGCGAGAGTCGGCAAGTAACTCCTCCATTCTGTGAAGGTGGGAAACTTCCTTAAGCCAGGATGAGAGTGAGGGAGGTGTCGATGACTTCCACAGTCTGGGTATGACTGTCCTGGCTGCTAGCAGGAAGAAGTGTAGCAAACGGGCACATGAACGTGGGATGTTTTCGGGAAGGACAGATAGGAGGGTCGGTTTAGGTGACTTGGGGAGTCGAACCTGTTATCATCAGTTCTTGTCAGATTTTTTTAACATCCGTTTTTTGTACTGAGCAAGCTCAGTACAGCTTTACAAAATAGGGTTTAAAAACCTGATAAAAAAAAAACAGATGTAACTGGTAGTAATGGATGATAACGGATGAACAACATCAGGTTTTTTAAGAAAAAAAAACCATTAAAAATAACGGATGATGGTCATCAGTTATCATCCGTTATTATCAGTTATTGCATCCGTTTTTTTTCATCCATTATTGTAAAATAACCGCAGGATGATACCTGTAGTGTGAAAGGGGCCTTACATAGTCTTAAATTTCTATTATATCTACAGAACTAAATACAGGGATTGCCCAGCATCTCAGTGTACAAGGGTCTGATTGGGTATAAAAAAAAAAAAATTGAATAAAGTATAAGGCTATGTCACATGACATTCCACAAATAGCGTGTTCTGAAGGAGCTACTCGGAAATGTCTCCATAGACGGCAATACATTTTCAAGTGGTTTTGAGTGAAAATATGAACATGTTCATTCTTTTGGCAGATAGCAGAATTGGAATTTCCATGGTGATAACATCTGCTGTGGATTCCGATGTGTGTAGTGTTGAGCGCAAATATTCGAAATGCTAATTTTTACCACGAATATCGGCACTTCGCAATTTCGCGAATATTTAGAATATAGCGCTATATATTTGTAATGACTAATATTCTTTTTTTTTCTTCACAGTACACATCACAACAATGATGTGTACTAGAGATGAGCGAACTTACAGTAAATTCGATTCGTCACGAACATCTCGGCTCGGCAGTTGATGACTTATCCTGCATAAATTAGTTCAGCTTTCAGGTGCTCCCGTGGGCTGGAAAAGGTGGATACAGTCCTAGGAAACAGTCTCCTAGGACTGTATCCACCTTTTCCAGCCCACCGGAGCACCTGAAAGCTGAACTAATTTATGCAGGATAAGTCATCAACTGCCGAGCCGAGAAGTTCGTGACGAATCGAATTTACTGTAAATTCGCTCATCTCTAATGTGTACTGTGTAAAAAAAATAAAAGTGATCATCCCTTCCTGCTTCCAGCTTGTGGTCCAAAGAAAGCTTCAATATTATTTACTGTGTGAGTCGGTATGAAGCGCGAATATTTCGTATGTGGGAATATGCAAATATTCGCAAATATCTGCATTTCCAGAGGACACTGATCCCGCTTTTCTTTTAGCTTGTGGGCCAATGAGAAGGATGCAAATACTTTTACCAGAGGTTAGCAACATCCCTAGCAACCAATAGGAAAGTTGCCCACCCCTTCACTATACAATGGTCCCTCAACACACAATGGTAATCCGTTCCAAACGGACCATCGTTTGTTGAAACCATCGTATGTTGAGGGATCCGTGCGATGTAAAATATAGGACAGTGGCCTACAACCTGCGGACCTCCAGATGTTGCAAAACTACAACACCCAGCATGCCCGGACAGCCGTTGGCTGTCCGGGCATGCTGGGAGTTGTAGTTTTGCAACATCTGGAGGTCCGCAGGTTGAAGACCACTGGTAGAGGAAGTTGTACTCACCTGTCCCTCCGCTCTGGACCATCACCGCTCGTCACCGCTGCCCTGGATGTCACCGTCCATCGCTGTCTCCGCGTCCCCGTGGTGTCCCCGACGCTCCGGCAAGGCCTCTGCTTCCCCAGCATCCTCGCTCTCACGTCGCCGCCATCACGTCGCTACGTACGCCGCTCCTATTGGATGACGGGACGGCGTGCGCAGCGACGTGATGATGTCGATGGAGAGCGCCGACGATGCAGGGGATCCCGAAGAGAACGCGCCGGAGCCCCGAGGACAGGTAAGTGATCGTCAGCGGACCACACGGGGCACCGTAAACGGCTATCCGGCGGCAGCTGAAGCAGTCTGCGCTGCTGGATAGTCGTTTATGCGATGGCCCCGACATACAAAAGCATCGTATGTTGATGCTACCTTCAACATGCATTGGCCTCTGAGAGTCCATCGCATGTTGAAATTATCGTATGTCGGGGCCATCGTAGGTCAGGGGGTCACTGTATAAGATTCTTCCCAGCAGCGTTTTTTTTATTTTTTTACAGTTTCATGTGATTGTGAGAGGAGATTGAACACTGTCTGTGCTGTGCTTTTTTCTAAAAGCAAATCAAATTATAAACTGGATTGATATTTAGTGTTAGATAGGTTCTAGTTAGAGATGAGTGAACTTACAGTAAATTCGATTCGTCACGAACTTCTTGGCTCGGCAGTTGATGACTTTTCCTGCATAAATTAGTTCAGCTTTCCGGTGCTGGAAAAGGTGGATACAGTCCTAGGAGACTCTTTCCTAGGACTGCATCCACCTTTTCCAGCCCACCGGAGCACCTGAAGGCTGAACTAATTTACGCAGGAAAAGGCATCAACTGCCGAGCCGAGAAGTTCGTGACGAATCCAATTTACTGTAAGTTCGCTCATCTCTAGTTCTAGTGTAGGGTATAGTGTTAGTTGAAAGATATATTCACGCATGCACACTATATAAATTTCATTACGTTTTTCCCATGGGAAAAAAAGAGAACGAACATAGCGAATATCGTGAACATAGGACAAATATTCGTCTATATATTCGTGAAATAACGCAAATTCAAAAATGGCCCCTGCCCCTCATCACTAGTCATGTGCACGATGCAGCAGAATCCCATTGAAAACAATGGGGACTCTGCTGCCACAGAATTTCCGAGCAGAACTTTTCTGCTGAATTCTGCTTGAAAATTCCATTGTGTGAATATGATGCTTGAAAATGACGGCGAGACGCTGCTGAAAGATATAGCACTTTTTTAACCCTGGATATGGAATAAACTTACACTTTTTTTGAACTACCTGTGGCTGTGGCTATCTACGTTTTATGGATCCCGAGTCCCTCAATAAGACGCACATACCTGCAAGCACCATCAACAATTTACCTTTATTTGGTTGTGCTGTCCTTCTGGATTTTGTGTGTGTGTGTATATAATTATATATATTTTCTTAAAATCTATACAGAAATGTCCTGAAATGTGACCTCAATCAGTGAGCAGTTTCATTGCAGTTTTTGGTGGTGTAAAAATGGTTGTAACACTGTTTGCTGTTGAACCAGGAACGGTAGAGACCACTATAGTATGTGTAGGTATCAGAGTGCATTCTCAAATTCACCTAGTCATCCACAAGATGCAAAAGAAAGCAAGATTGATAACTCCAGGTCACCTTCTTTTACTGCGCCTATTGTACATACCTTTGGTGGTATCTCGAGGAGATCACCCCCTAAGAAGACCATTTTTGAGCAGTGTTTTCAAAGAGGTTTCACTGCATCAACATGAAGTGACTAGAGAAGAGCGAACTTACAGTAAATTCGATTCGTCACGAACTTCTCGGCTCGGCAGTTGATGACTTATCCTGCGTAAATTAGTTCAGCCTTCAGGTGCTCCAGTGGGCTGGAAAAGGTGGATACATTCCTAGGAAAGAGTCTCCTAGGACTGTATCCACCTTTTCCAGCCCACCGGAGCACCTGAAAGCTGAACTAATTTATGCAGGAAAAGTCATCAACTGCCGAGCCGAGAAGTTCGTGACGAATCGAATTTACTGTAAGTTCGCTCATCTCTAGAAGTGACCATAAAACAGTCCCATATAAAATGTAATCTAATAATAATGCACTGTAATGTCTAAATACAGCTAAAAGAGTCATATTCATGATGATTGAAGACCTCAGGTACCAGGTTGGGTGGATGAGAAGCAGCTGATGCGCACAATAAGGTATAACGCCTTTTGTCTGTATGAAACGTAAAATATTCGTCCCCATCACGGCTCATTTTTTGGTCATGTTAAAGATTTATGTAATACTGATCCAAATAAGCGTGTGCTGACAATAACAAGGTTAAGTGTACAAATAGTCACGGAAATCATAAAAAGACAAAATATATAAATGCTGTCAGAGTAGTAGAAAACAAAACTGTACAGTTTAATATGCAGGACAAACCATTTCAGTCATCTCCGTAATAAGAGGAAGTACACTTGTATAGGCTACAGTAACGTATCCTACTATATACACCAGTTATAGAATTCTGTACATTCTTATTTTTCACAAATACAATATATGGACTCGCCAGCAGTATAGACACTGTGGTACCAGTTCTGTGAATATTGCCTGGATGCGTATATGTACTGGAAAGCTTCCCGGGATGATCAAGATGGAGATTCATTAGAAAACCCAATCAATGATGATTGTGGATCGGATAGTGTCCCACAAGTGAAATGTCAGTGCTTTACAAAGGAAATGTCCAGCTTCAATGACGTTTTCTTGTAGCATATCACTTTACAAGCTTGCAGTATGGACAGTGGGGTCCATGAATTATTTGGGAGCATTCTACACCTCATGCTTCATTCTTCTTCCTCTGTGAGTACACCAGCATGCTTACTTCACCTTGGTTCTTAAGCGGACTTCACTTTCATTGGAAGAGGCATGTGTGAAACCAAAAAGTGCATGAATGCTATATGTACAGCTCGCGCAAGTAGGAACAGACTTGGTTAAACATAAGCGGTTCTGCTTGGTGTTCCCAGCCTCATGGAAGAAATAAGAACAGCAATGGAATTAGGAGTCTCCCTAGAGGATATTGTATTGCACTAAGCATTAACAGTATGAGTCTTTTGGGGTTGTCACCCCTAATACTGGGACGGCTGAGTTCCTGGTCTTCTTATTTTCTAGTAGATTTTGGTTTTACATGGTTATTACTAAAAATGGCGGTTGTCTGTACAGGTTTTATTTTATAAAATCTAAAAAAAAAAAAAAAAAACAGGGATCCATGGTTTGGCTCCCCTGAACAGTGTGTGACACATGATGGGTGTCATGGTGGTTCCCAACAGATGAATCGTATTTATAACCTAGTTTGTAGGTTGCGTCCATTTGTTTCATCCGATAAATTGTGATACAAAGTGTACGATATTTAGCAGTATTCAGTTCACTTAATGTGACGGTAATATGGCATTTCTTGGAGCAAAGTGATGTCTGTCAGGATAATTCTATATACAGTATGTGTGATAACTCTAGGAATAGTTTCTGAGGACACTTTCAATGAATGGCAATTTACAATTAATAACATGTATTGCTATATGTAAGAAGCATTTCACAATTGAGAATGTACAACGCCTCTTTCTAAAGCAAAAGGAACAGGCTGCTTGCAGTATCCGTCCCCTATCAGAACTATGTATGCATTCATGGGTATACATTGCATGTCTCCGGCACAGTATATGGAGGCTCTGAGATTTTAAGCATAAGGCACTGCAAATTGCCATTTTGAACTAAAGCTGGCCATAAACTTTACATAGCTCTTGGCTGAACTAGCTAACCATTGACTCCCCTAATCTACACATAGACATGCATGCCTAGATCAACCAAGCATGCATGATTACTGCTATAGGGAGAGGCGAGTGGCTGCGACAGCTCTGGGGTTGCCTATTTTCTAGGGATTAAAGGGTCAAGCATGTTAAAATCCAACATGCCCAACTTATACCCCCCTTAAAGGGGTACTCCGTTCCCAGACATTTTATCCCCTATTCAAAGGATCGGTGATAAGATGTCTGATTGAGGGGGTCCCGGCTGCGGCACCCCAGACATCCGGTGCATGGAGTGAACTTTGCTCCATGCCGGATGACTGGCATTGTGACCTCACGGCCACGCCCCACACGTGATGTCACAGCCACACCCCCTCAATGCAAGTCTATGGGAGGGGGTGTAATGGACGTCACGCCCCCTCCCATAGACTTGCATTGAGGGGGCGGGGCCATGATATCACGAGCCTCCACCCCGCATCGCCAGTCTTCCAGCATGGAGCGAAGTTTGCTCCGTGCACTGGATGTCTGGGGTGCCGCTGCCGGGACCCCCGCGATCAGACATCTTTTCCCCTATCCTTTGGATATGAGATAAGATGTCTAGGGGAAGAGTACCCCTTTAAGGGGGGAATAAGAATACAGCATGTTGGATTTTAACATGCTCGAATTTCGCTCCGTGTACCGGATGTCTGGGGGGCCACAGCCAAGATTGCAGGCATCACCAGCGGTGGGCTCCCGTGATCAGACATCTTATCCCCTATCCTTTGGCTAGGGGATAAGATGTCTAGGGGCAGAGTACCCCTTTAATAATCCTAATGTGTATGGGGCTGCCCCATACACACCAGATTTTAGTGTGATTCCCCACAATTCACTACCGTTTATGACCAGCTTTGTTCAACATGTCAAATTCCAAATGTCAGGATACTTAATTTTTCATACAATGCCATAAGGCAGTATGTACACATTTATTCCTATCATTCTATTACAGTATCTACTGCATGATAATCTAGGTGTATCATCACAGGTGCATAGTTAAAGTTCATTACTACTTGTATACTGTTTAATTCATCAATACACAGTTCTATCACTATGCCTGTTCAATAGACGAGTCAAAGCCTTCAATACAACCTAATATAGATTGCCCACACAGTGCTGGTACATGCCTTTGATTCTTATGCTTAACATGCTGGAATAAAAAAATGGGTGCCCAGCAAGTCGTCAGTGTTATACTGGTTAATCCTCCCATTCACGCACCATACTACAGTTACATTTTAGGTGTCACTATTCCTGAGTTGAGACAAAGAACATCCCTGTATTAAGTAAACCAGACTGTATTCAATGAATATTTTATTGTAAATAACCTGGGTGGGATGGGGGGGAGGTACGTCTCCGGCTTTGTCCATTTGCAGCTAATATTTTTTTCCTAATTCCTTCATTGGGTATATGGTGTTACATTAATATTGTTCCCCTGCACAGCAGGGAGTAGATTGTTTCTTAGCTTTGGTTCTATGCCCAAGATGCATTCTTCTATTGACCTGTTTGTTGTTCCTTGTAGAATAAGCGCTTACATTTCCACTGAGTGCAGCATGTATACTGTGACTTCAGGCCAGTCACACTGCAACATAACATAGCAGATAAGGAGCAATGGCTTGGAATTCTAAGGCCTTGTGTCTGTCGCTGCAGTGCAGGTGTAAACAGCGTTCTCCTCTCCACAAATATGGAAGCATTGATCTATTTGCAAGGGCTTATCCATATTTCCTAGAACTCTGAAACCAAGGCAGAGAAGAGATGTTTTATTATATAATGCAGAGATATCAAACGATCAATGCAATGTAGCAGAAACTGAAATATAGATCGATTACACACACACACATATATATATATATATATATATATATATATATATATATATATATATATAGTAATACCCATATAATTGTTTTGGTGTCAAGACATTTTAATTGGATTAATTGGGCTTCAGAACTTTTATCTAAACTGACAGAAAAACTGGTTGCTCTGACAGGTTTCATAGTTGGTCCAATCTTATTCTTCCTCTCATATGCCATTATTGCTGTTCCTCATGGGAGGAGCTTAAAGGGGTCTGCTGCTGCTCAGCGTTTGGAACAAACGCTGGAGCCGACGCTGGGAGCTCGTGACGTCACAGCCCCGCCCCCTCATGGTGTCACACCCCGCCCCCTCAATGCAAGTCTATGGGAGGGGGCGTGACAGCTGCCACGCCCCCTCCCATAGACTTGCATTGAGGGGACAGGGCGTGATGCCATGAGGGGCGGGGCTATGACATCACAAGCTCCCGGTGCTGGCTCCAGTGTGCGGAACAGTTTGTTCCAAACGCTGATAAGTGGAATACCCCTTTAATTTTAGCCGACACACAGGACCAGATTTATCAATCTGCCAGAAACTAAAACGCTCTGGTTTTCCATTAACAACTAATCACAGATCAGCTTTCATTTTACCAGAGCTCGATAAGATATGAAAGCTGAGCTATGATTGCTTTCTATAGGTAAAAGCAGACAGTACTGGTATCAAGCTGATCCATAAATCTGGGCTTATGTGTTTGAAAATATTTACCTCTATGTTTACTGAAAAATATTTACCTATTTACTATTACAGTTTGCTGATCTGTGGTTTCTTTCTTCCGTTATTCCTCTTTTGGTGTTTATACCAACGAAGTGGCTTGGTGCACTTGGGGTGTTCCTAAGTCCCGAGTGCAAGGATGTTGCGGTGCACTCAGGGCTTGGAATTGCCCCAAGTACACCAAGCCGCTTCATTGGTATGAACACAAAAATAGGAATAATGGAAGTAAGAACTTGTTATTAGCATCACCTGCACTACAAGCCTATCACAATAGGTTAGTGTGGGTGATGCTGATGACACATTCTCTTAAATCAGGGGTCAAGTCCTGAGAAAAAAAGTGTGAAACTCACTCAAGGGCTGGTCCTACAGGACTTCTGATAATGGGAACAGTGTTCCTGCTGTGGAACAAGTGCAGGAACTCCATTCCCATGCGTTCCTGCAGAACTTGAGCCCTGCCTTTAATGCTATATCAAGACAAGTGCAGCTTAAAAAGGGAATGTGCAAGAAGAAAATGGGAGTACAGTGAAATGTGACGCCAGTAGATAGATATGACACCATTCACAATAGCTGAAGCTTGGCATCCACCTCTTTGTAGAATGACCTTAGATAAAGGAAAACGGTCATCCCATTCACCCACCCTAAACCCAATACACAGGAGACCGATGCGGGGTCTCTGACTGACATATGAATCTGCAACTTGGTACGCTTCTTTCTTCTGTGAATTGTGCACTGAAGACGGGCCTACCGGGTGAATTTGAATATTCATGGGCAAGCGATCACATGACCACTGCCACATGACTTTTCAAATTTGCCTGGCGGGCCCGCCTCCTGTGCGCAATTCACCAAAGAAAGAAGCAGGCCTTCAGAGTGACCCCGCACCAGGCTGCTGGTACATATCTTAGTCAGAGACCCTGCATCAGTCTCCTGTTCACCCGCCCTATAACCCAGTGTATTAGGTTTAGTGTGTGTGAACAGGATGAGTTTTCCTTTAAAGTTACAGAGAATGCCCAGTAAGGGTTCCAATTTATATGATTGGGACAGGTCTTGTCTGCTGCGTACAGTATGCTGTACAGCATATCTCTAAATGCTATTAAAAACAGCTCAGGCAAGATGCTTGTCCCTATAATAATGTATAAAAAACTGAAATTAAGAATTGTCAAGCATAAAAAAAAAAAAAAAAAGAAGATTTATAAAAAATGTAGCCTCTGTCTCTATTCAGGAAACACAATTTGGTGACACATTTCCTTTACGTTATATAAAAAATATAAAAATCCATAGCCTAAAGTGAAATTTCAGAAAAGGGGTATCTTCATGAAATTTATCACAAATGAATAGATTTGCCGCACGTACACATTAGCACCACACAAAATAAAGGTGGTCAAAAATCGCTCACCTACACTTACAATAATAACTTCCGCCCACTGTCTGCAGCTGCTCCCAGAAATGAAGGTAAAATTAGTACAGTGATCCCTCAACTTACAGTGGCCTCAACATACAATAGTTTCAACATACAATGTTTTTTTCTGGACCATCGTAACTTGAAACCAGACTCAACATACAATGTACGGACAGTCCAAATCTGTGAAACATGTCACAACTGGAGGAACTGACCAATCAGAATGGGCATTTTACTGGTAAATCACCTGTATTACTGAGGTGCCTGCACTGACTGGCTGTCTGGTAGCGCCCCCTACAGTACAGGGAGGAACTACAAGTTCTGTAGTACTCCTTACCTGTGCCAGGGTTAGCTGCTCTTTTGGACACTAAGTAAGGGTGGCTCCATTTGGGACACTGTGTGTACTGTATAGGACCCTGAAGAAGACCCCCTCCTCTACATAAACCATTGTTTCCCAACCAGGGTGCCTCCAGTTGTTGCAAAACTACAACTTCCAGCATGCCCGGACAGCCGATGGCTGTCCGGGCATGCTGGAAGTTGTAGTTTTGCAACAGCTGGAGGCACCCTGTTTGGGAAACACTGACATAGACAGTGATTTACAGCTCCCAGCAGATCTTTCTTACTTTTATATGGAAGGATTTGCTTTATCTGTATTAGTTATCTACTTCTTTTTCTTTAATCCTCACTTTTTCCTATTTTTGGATGACATTTTGAGGCTTCAGAACCAATTACCAGGTTTCCATAGAGATATGGTTTCAACATACAATGGTTTCAACATACAATGGTCGTCCTGGAACCAATTAATATTGTAATATGAGGGACCACTGTATATATAGCCCTTGTGCTCCACGGGAGCTTTCTGTCCTCCCTGAGCTCGCCTTAGGACACCTGCGTTACGGTTTGGCCCCAGTTTATTCTTCATGGCATTGAGACACAATGAATAATGACAGGAAATAAATGACTAACAGCAAATCTGTCTCACGTTCTCATAACAACCAATCTCAGCGCAGTATTCACATCTCATCTAGGTCTGGTAAAATTTGAGCTTTGATTGGTTGTTCTGGTAAGTAAGACAGATTTTTCAGTGTTTATTTATTCCCACCAAAGAAAAGACTTAAAGGGGTTATCCAGGAAAAAACTTTTTTTTATATATCAACTGGCTCCAGAAAGTTAAACAGATTTGTAAATTACTTCTTTAAAAAAATCTTAATCCTTTCAGTACTTATGAGCTTCTGAAGTTAAGGTTGTTCTCTGATGACACCTGTCTCGGGAACTGCCCAGTTTAGAAGCAAATCCCCATAGCAAACCTCTTCTAAACTGGGCGTTTCCGTAGACAGGTGTCATCAGAGAGGACTTAGACAGAAAAGAACAACCTTAACTTCAGAAGCTCATAAATACTGAAAGGATTAAGATTTTTTTATAGAAGTAATTTACAAATCTGTTTAACTTTCTGGAGCCAGTTGATATATAAAAAAAAAAGTTTTTTCCTGGATAACCCCTTTAAAAAATGATAATACAAAGTGATATGTCTGTTACTTTGCTAGTGATATGTAATTTTATGACATCCCTGGTGCCATTTATACACAACAACTGTGACATACACTTACTGGCCACTTTATAAGGTACACCTTGCTAATATTGAGTTGGAACCTATTTTCCCTTCACAACTTCCCCTAAATTTTCTCTCTTTTTTGAACCATTGTCTGAAAACCCTGGAGATGGTTGTGCTTGAAAATCCGAGTAGATCAGCAGATTCTAAAATACTAACTATACCACGTTCAAAGTCACTTAAAGGGGTACTCTACCCCTAGACATCTTATCAACTATCCAAAGGATAAGGGATATGATGTCTGATCGCGGGGGTTCCGCCGCTGGGGACCCCTGTGATCTCCCTGCTGCACCCAGCGTTTGTTTAGAGCGTCGGGTGCAGCGCCGAAGGCTCATGACATCCCAGCCATGCCACGCTCATGACGTCACGGCCACACCCCCTCAATGCAAGTCTATGGGAGGGGGCGTGACATCCGTCACGCCCCCTCCCATAGACTTGCATTGAGGGGACATGGCCGTGACATCATGAGCGGGGCGTCGCTGTGACGTCACAAGCCTCTGCCACTGCAGCGCCAGTCATCCGGCATGGAGCGAAGTCCGCTCCGTGTACCGGATGTCTGGGGTGCCGCAGCTGAGATCACTGGGCGGCAATCAGACAGCTTATCCCTTATCCTTTGGATAGGGGATAAGATGTCTAGGGGCGGAGTACCCCTTTAATTCCCATTTCTACCTCATTCTTATGCACAGTTTAAACTTCTGCAAGTTGACTTGACCACAACTACATGCCTAAATGCATCTAGTTGCTGCCATGTGATTGGCTGATAAGCTATTTGTGTTATCAAGCAATTGAACAGATATTCCTAATAAAGTGGCCAGTGAGTGTATATTTAGGGGCCCAAGAGTTGCACGTGGCTCCGGAGCCACTGGTTATAGAATACTGGTCCAGCCTGTGTAATACCAGTCTTTTATGACTATGTTTAGTCCTAGTTTATTGACCTCAATGTTAGCAATCTTGAAATGAATGAATGTTAGGAAAGACAAAGAATAGTTCTTACCTGATCAAGAGGTAACATTAATGTCAAGGCCAAAGAATGAAGGCGAGAGAAAAGAACAAGAATAGAAAAAGGAACTGCAGAGGAAAAGGGAAAGCTTTTAGCAAAAGGAAAAAAATTACCAAAATAAAAATAATGTTCAAGGGGTAATCCAGGAGTAGAAAAACAGATCTTATTTCTTCCAAAAACAGCACCACACCTGTCCTCAGGTTGTGTGTGGTATTACAACTTTACTCCATTAACTTCAATGGAGCTGAACTGCAATATCACATAGTACCTGAGGACAGGAGTGGTGCTGTTTAAAAAAAAAAAAAAAGCTTTGTTTTTCTAATCCTGGATATTCCCTTTAACATGCGAGAGTGTTGTCTAAGGCTGTTAAAGGGGTTATCCAGGAAAAAACTTTTTTTTTTATATATCAACTAGCTCCAGAAAGTTAAACAGATTTGCAAATTATTTCTATTAAATTTTTTTAATCCTTTCAGTACTTATGAGCTGATGAAGTTGGGTTGTTCTTTTCTGTCTAAGTTCTCTCTGATGGCATGTGTCTCGGGAACCACCCAGTTTAGAAGCATACCCCATAACAAACCTCTTCTACTCTGTGCAGTTCCCGAGACAAGCAGAGATGTCAGCAGAGAGCACTGTTGCCAGACAGAAAACAACAACTCAACTTCAGCAGCTGATAATTATTGAAAGGATTAAGATTTTTTAATAGAAGTAATTTACAAATCTGTTTACTTTTCTGGAGCCAGTTGATATAATTTTTTTTTTTTTTTAAATCAACTGGTGCCAGAAAGTTAAACAGATTTGAAAATTATTTCTATTAAAAAATCTTTACTCTTCCAGTACTTATTAGCAGCTGTATGCTACAGAGGAAATTCTTTTCTTTTTGAATTTCTTTTTTGTCTTGTCCACAGTGCTCTCTGCTGACACCTGATGCCCGTATCAGGAACTGTCCAGAGCAGGAGAAAATCCCCATAGCAAACCTATGCTGCTCTGGACAATTCCTGACACGGACAGAGGGGTCAGCAGAGAGCACTGTGGACAAGACAAAAAAGAAATTCAAAAAGCAAAGAATTTCCTCTGTAGCATACAGCTGCTAAGAAGTACTGGAAGGATAAAGATTTTTATTAGAAGTAATTTACAAATCTGTTTAATTTTCTGGCACCAGCTCATTTAAAAAAAAGTTTTCCACCGGAGTACCCCTTTAAGGCCGCGTTCACATGACGGAAATTCCGCCTATCTGCATCAATTCTGTATCTGCATTGGTTCGGTGCAGAATTCTGCAGTTTTTAAACACATGCAGAATTCGTACAGAAATTTCCGCACGGATTCCGCATGATTCCACATCTCAGTAAAAAGATTTCATTTAATTAAACAGTGATAGTTTTGTGCGGATCCCGCGCAGAATCTACATGCATTCTGCGCAAATTCAGCAAAAATTCACCCTACTTCAAATGGATTCCGCAGCCGAAATCTGGAAAAATATAATACCAGACTTATATTTTTCCGAACTGCGGAAAACAGAATTTCAGCAGCGGAATTCCGCATGCGGAAATTCTGCTGTCTGAATGACAGTGCGGAATCCCATCAAAGTTAATGGGCAATAAATTTAGGCGCAATTCCCTGCAGAAAATTCATGCAGAATTTTCATCTTGTGAACGCGGCCTAACAATGCATTAGGTAATCTATTGGAGCTTCGACTTTAAAGGGGTACTCCGGCCCTAAGACATCTTATCCCCTATCCAAAGGATAGGGGATAAGATGTCAGACCGTGGGGGTCCCGCCGCTGGGGACCCCCGCAATCTTGCATTCGGCACCCACCTCTTTAAGCTGCACGCAACACTGCCAGCTCACAAACTACCAGGTGTCGAGCATGGGGCCGGAGTATTGTGACGTCACGACTCCGCCCCCGTGTGACATCACGCCCTGCCCCCGCTATGCAAGTCTATGGGAGGGGGGTCACGCCCCCTCCCATAGACTTGCATAGCAGGGGGCAGGGTGTGACGTCACACGGGGGCGGAGTCGTGACATCACGATACTCCAGCCCCGTGGTTGTCACATGACAGATTCTGAGCTGGCAGCGTGGCATGCAACTCCCCGAGGTGGGTGCCAAATGCAAGATTGGGGACCCCCGCAGTCAGGCAAGACCCCCGCAGTCAGACATCTTATCCCATATGCTTTGCATAGGGGATAAGATGTCTTAGGGCCGGAGTACCCCTTTAACTTAAAATTTTCACACTTCAGTGTTCAGAAAAAAAGGACGATTTCCACAAGAGTCATAGTGGCTGGAGGTAGATTACCATTAAATTGTAATAAGTTAATGGGGTATCGTTTAGGAATCCCATTTCATATACCCTGACAGGAAGCTAATAGCAAACAGAAACAAATCAATGCATTACATGGGCAGTGTATCCTTCCTTTTCCTCTAGGGCGGATCCCAGTGATCAGCTTACTGTTAGGGGACCCTTGTCCATAATGTACATTCCAATAAATCCTGTATATACGGGATTGTTTATGTCCACTAGAGCAGAGCGTATTATTATTGGAGCTGACTGGTGGCAGGTCTTCCACACGACCTTACTCATGAAGGATTCTGGATGACCTCAGGAGCTCTTTAGTCATAACTCCAAGTTTATTTAAGGGAAATTAACATTTTGTAGGGATCAAAAATAATAACTTTTACAACCAACCTTTTCCTCTAAGTCTTTAATCTGTCTCTTCTGAATATCTGTTTTAACCTCTAGGTCTCGTATTCTCTGAAATCAAAGAAAAAATCGGAATGAAGTGGAGCTATAAATAGTATACGCACCCTTTGAAGACTTGACCTCAAATCCACTTTACTGGTTTTTCATTGAGCAGATATGGAAGGAAACCATGTGTGAGTGGTCTGATTTTTTTTTAAACTAATTTCATTTCTGTTCTTGCAATGTCCCCCTCATGCTTGAGTTATGAAGCATATGAAAAAGCAGTTTGTGTGTACCTGCCATATAGCTACTGTTCATTTACCCGTCACAGAGATGCATTTATGTAACAGTGTTTTGTCTAAATTACTATATACTCAATGGCAACACTGGCCCTTACAATGAAACTCCATTGAGTGTACAGGGGCGATTCAGCAGAGGCATTATACACAGAATACATACTATTTAGTCTATATTAGAGGCAAAGCATTTGCCTAATTTAAAGGGGTATTTCAGTTTCCAAAAATAAAGCTTATTAAGGAGAAAAAAAACAACATTATCCAATTTTATAATATACTTTGTGTATACATTTTTCATGGTTTTCAAGATCTCTCCTAGTAGTCCTGAAAGAGAACCTCAATTGTTTATTTCTAGAGGTTTACCTTTGATCCCTGCACTGTAAGGGTACCTTCACATGACGTGGATACCCTATAGATTTTCCCCTGCCAATTTCTCGGCAGAAAATCTAATGTCTATTACTGTCTATCAAAGCACGAGTAGGTGTCCAACATGCCCCTCCATGAATCATGTGAGAGGCGAAAATATACTTACCGGTATGTTCCGGAGTTTGAGTTCCATAAGATTTAATGTATTTGCACTCTCCAAATAGGAGACACTCCCAATAGCGGATGTGGGCACACCAGAAAGGGGACAAAACACTCCCAATAGGGGACAAAACACTCCCAATAGGGGCAACCAGGCTTATGTGCTGGCCCTACCTTGTACAAAGGGCCACCGTCAGGAGGGGTACAGCCAATACATGAGTAAGGGGCCAGGCTCCCAGGGGGCCCTGGCTGCCGCTGCACTCCCCTGCAGCAGCTCCAGCACAGAAGCAGAAGACCGCTATTTAAACAGTGGTCTTCTGCTTCTGTATGTCCGCCAGCCACATCATTCGACCCCACTGATCCCTCCGTGCCACTTTATTCCTCCTGTGCCACATCATCCCCCCCCCCTTTATTAACCCTGTGCTACATCATTCCCCCCCCCGTGCTATTTCATTCCCCCTTTATTACCTTTTGTGCAAATTCATTACCCCCTCTTTACCACTCCTGTGCCATTTCTTCCCCCTTTATCCTCCTATGCCACTTTACTCCCCCTATGCCAAATCATCCCCCCTCTGGCACAGATGGGATCAAGGGAAAATGATGTGGCACAGTGGGCAAGGGGAGGAATAAATTGGCACAAGGTATAAAGGGGAATGAAACGGTACAGGGGTTGATAAGTCTCCCAGTGCCATTTAATCACCCCTTAACTGCAATATTGCTTTCATCATGTTTTTATTTTTAATTTTAATTTTTTATATAATTTTAGTATTTGGTCATTTAGAAAGATTTTTGAGCCTTTTTCCCAATAGGGGACATTTCTTGATAGCGAACACTTTTTTATTCCCCGTGAGTGTCCACTATTGGGAGATTCTACTGTACTAGCAGCAAATCTGGGCCAAAATCTGAAAAAAATGGTGCAGATTTTCTATTGTGGATTCACCTTCAGAAACTATGCATTTATTTCACAAATCTGGATGGAACATTGCAGTTTTTCTATTCCTTGTGGCCATACCATTGGTTCATGAAGTTCTGAACCCATTTCAACCAATCACTCAGGCTGCCGTGGGTTCAGAGCTGGGACAGCACATAATCCAAGGTAATAAACAGAGGGATTTGGGTGGCCCTGGACTCAGCAGGGTGAGTATACTATGTTTTATCAGCAGACCCTATTAGTTTTTTACTTAAATTGGAGAAACCCTTTAATTATGAGAGATTTTGAAAACCACAAGGGATTGTTTTAAAAAGTATATTTAAAAAAGGAAGAACTTTTTATTTTACAATGAATAAGTTTTATTTGCTAAAACTGAAACAGACCTTAAAGGGGTACTCTGCCCCTAGACATTTTATACCCTATCCAAATGATAGGGGATAAGATGTCTGATCGCGGGGGTCCTGCCGTTGGGGACCCCTGCAATCTACCTGCTGCACCCGGCATTCGTTTAGAGCATCGGGTGCAATGCCGGAGGCTTGTGACGTCATAGTCATGCCCCTCAATGCAAGTCATGCCCCCTCCCATAGACTGCATTGAGGGGGCATGGCCGTGACGTCACGAGCCTCCGCCTCGCATCGCCAGTCATCCAGCACGGAGTGAAGTTCGCTCTGGGCACCGGATGTCTGGGGTGCCACGCCTGAGATCAGACATCTTATCCCATATGCTTTGGATAGGGGATAACATGTCTAGGGGCGGAGTACCCCTTTAATATTATTAAAATCCTGTATAAAAAGATAAATATTTTAATTCTCTATCTGTGCTTCATAAGGCTGGAATCACATATGCAGTCATGGCAGAATTTGAGCCAAACCAGAGTTTCACCACTTCCCACCCCCATTTACCTGGTGAGCTTGTTGGAGAAGCTCCATTCTCTCTTGCAGAATTTGACAGTCGAATTCCCTGCTTTTTCGTAGCATTTGTCGCCTCAGTTTTTCCACAGCCATTCTGAGTTCATCTTGTTGCTTATCATTGAGTAACTCTCCAAATTTAATGACGGATTCCTGCTGCAATGCGTTATACAGGGTGGCCTCCAATTCTTGGATTCGCTGTTCAGTCAGTGGTCAGTCAGGAAAAAGAACATGAAAATCACTTGCACAGTTCCGTTATTTGCCCTTAGCCCTACTCATCTTACTGCATTCAGGGTACACTGAAATGTTGAAAGCATCTAACCCAAAAGCGTGGCAACAAATCTTTGTTTTGGAGAAACACTTTTCCCATATAACCTAATAAGCTTCACCACCCTTGATGGTCCATCAATGTCAAAGGTTAATTTCATTGGGTGTCATGTAATCATTTATATCCCTAGCAGTCACACTTAGGGCACACTTTGTCATAGTGAATTTCTATTTATTTTATCCTTATATGCATGAATGTGTTTTACATGTCATAAAACTTTGGTGGTTTTAATTTCTTTAATGGGAACCAAGCAGCAGGTTTTACCATATATAACGCTCAGCAATGCATTATATATTGTACGATCTTCATCTTCTCCATCCCCGGAGAACATTTCTGCCCCCAGGGATGGTGAGGAAATGAAATTATAAAGTCTACCCTGGCCGCCCTATAAGTAGTCCCCTGGACGGGGAGTTACCCTTACCAGGTCCCGTTGCTTAGGCCGTGGTCCCGCCCCTCAGCTTGATGGCTCATGTCACCACTCTGCTCCGTCTACTTAAGAATCAGAGCGATGACACGGGCCGTCAATTTAGCCGAGGGGGCGGGACCATGGCCGCAGGGATGGGAAAGTATTACTCCGCGCCCAGGGGACTACTTACAGGGCAGCTGTGGGAGACTTTATAATTTTATTTCCTTACCATCCCTAGGGGGAAAAATGTCCCGCATGGATGATGAGGATAAAGATTATCATACATAGGGTGTTGCCAAGATTTATATATGGTAAAATCTGATGCTTGTTTCCCTTTAAATGGGCAAAATAGATATCAAAACATTTTATATGTTGTACATCTTGGCAAAACATTAACCTTTCTAATATGCTTCATAAGAAAATGTTATTTCCTTTTTATAGAAATCAGGGCTTATAAAATCATGGCTTTGTCCAAGTTGAAGCACAGGCATGGACAAAGTCCGGTAAGTGGGGGTGGGCTAGCACTCATCTGTCTGATAGAACTCCTCTGTGCTCTCTCCAGACTGATAGGAATCCTCTGTGCTCTCTCCAGTCTGATAGGACTCCTCTGTGCTCTCTCCAGTCTGATAGGACTCCTCTGTGCTCTCTCCTGTCTGATAGGACTCCTCTGTACTCTCTCCTGTATGATAGTACTCCTCTGTGCTCTCTCCTGTCTGATAGGACTCCTCTGTGCTCTCTCCTGTCTGATAGTACTCCTCTGTGCTCTCTCCTGTCTGATAGCAGTCCTCTGTGCTCTCTACTGTCTAATAGTACTCCTCTGTGCTCTCTCCTGTCTAATAGGACTTCTCTGTGGTCTCTCCTGTCTGATACCGTGTTTCCCCGAAAATAGTACCTACCCCGAAAATAGGCCCTAGCCGGATTATCGGGGTGGGCTGCAATATAAGCCCTACCCCGATAATAAGACCTATGATAATAAGTCCAGTGGTCTCAAACCTGCGGACCTCCATATGTTGCAAATGTTTGCAACATATGGAGGTCCGCAGGTTGAAGACCACTGACCTAGACAATGCCCGGGCTGCAAATATTAAAAAGCAATCTTTAACTTACCTTCGTCCTCCGTTCCCCCGTTGCTAAGGAACCGGCCTCGCTGTCCTCCGCTGTTCTCGCTCGCCGGCTGGCTTCTTACATGACAGTCGGCTCAGCCTATCATCGGCCGAGGCGGGACATCGCTGCGGCCGGTGATAGGCTGAAGGCTCTGAGACGTCACAACACCAGGAAGCAGCCAGAACAGCGGAGGGACCATGAGGTCGGTGCCTTAGCAACGGGGGAACGGAGGACGAAGGTAAGTTAAAGATTGCTTTTTAATATTTGCAGCCTGGGCACAGGAATAGATACAGTGCAGCAGCTGATAATTATTTGGCAGGGGGTTAGAGAAGCTGCGCTCGCGGGTGACAAATGATCAGTACCCCGATGTGGGGATTGTGGGGTGCAGCGCTGGGCTGATAAACTGGCAGGGGTGGGGGGGGTAGGGACATTGGGGGGCATTTACACCCCCCCCCATTATCATCATGTGATATGCGCAGCTCGCGCATATCACATGATGATAATGGGGGGGGGGGGGTAAATACCGTGGAACCGCCATGTTGTTCAATGTGCATACCTTACCATAAATAAATAAGCCCTACCCTGAAAATTAGCCCTAGTGTGTTTTGGGGCTAAAATTTATATAAGACCCGGTCCTATTTTCGGAGAAACACGGTAGTACTCCTCTGTCTGATAGGACAGAAAAGAGCACAGAGGAGTCCTATCAGACAGGAGAGAGCACAGAGGAGTGCAATCAGACAGGAGAGAGCACAGAGGAGTCCTATCAGACAGGAGAGGGCACAGAGGAGTACTTTCAAACAGGAGAGAGCACAGAGAAGTCCTATCAGACAGGAGAGAGAACAGAGGAGTGCAATCAGACAGGAGAGAGCACAGAGGAGTCCTATCAGACAGGAGAGAGCACAGAGGAGTCCTATCAGACAGGAGAGAACACAGAGGAGTCCTATCAGACAGGAGAGAGCACAGAGGAGTGCTATCAGACAGGAGGGAGCACAGAGGAGTGCTATCAGACAGGAGGGAGCACAGAGGAGTGCTATCAGACAGGAGAGAGCACAGAGGAGTCCTATCAGACAGGATAGAGCACAGAGGAGTCCTATCAGTCAGGAGAGAGCACAGAGGATTACTATCAGACAGGAGAGAGCATAGAGGAGTACTATCAGACAAGAGAGAGCACAGATGAGTCCTATCAGACAGGAGAGAGCACAGTGGAGTGCTATCAGACAGGAGAGAGCACAGAGGAGTGCTATCAGACAGGAGAGAGCACAGAGGAGTACTATCAGACAGGAGAGAGCACAGAGGAGTCCTATCAGACAGGAAAGACCACAGAGGAATCCTATCAGACAGAAAGCACAGAGGAGTGCTATCAGACAGGAGAGAGCACAGAGGAGTACTATCAGACAGGAGAGAGCACAGAGGAGTCCCAACAGACAGGAGAGAGCACAGTTGAGTGCTATCAGACAGGAGAGAGCACAGAGGAGTGCTATCAGACAGGAGAGAACACAGAGGAGTGATATCAGACAGAAGAAAGCACAGAGGAGTACTATCAGACAGGAGAGAGCACAGAGGAGTCCTATCAGACAGGAGAGAGCACAGAGGAGTGCTATCAGACAGGAGAGAGCACTGAGGAGTGATATCTGCAGGAGAGAGCACAGAGGAGTACTATCATACAGGAGAGAGCACAGAGGAGTACTATCAGACAGGAGAGACCACAGAGGAATCCTATCAGACAAAAAGCACAGAGGAGTCCTATCAGACAGAAAGCACAGAGGAGTACTATCAGACAGGAGAGAGCACAGAGGAGTCCTATCAGACAGGAGAGAGCACAGAGGAGTGCTATCAGACAGGAGAGAGCACTTAGGAGTGATATCATACAGGAGAGAGCACAGAGGAATCCTATCAGACAGAAAGCACAGAGGAGTCCTATCAGACAGGAGAAAGCACAGAGGAGTCCTATCATACTGGAGAGGGCACAGAGGAGTGCTATCAGACAGGAGAGAGCACTGAGGAGTGCTATCAGACAGGAGAGAGCACTGAGGAGTGATATCAGACAGGAGAGAGCACAGAGGAGTACTATCATACAGGAGAGAGCACAGAGGAGTACTATCAGACAGGAGAGAGCACAGAGGAATCCTATCAGACAGAAAGCACAGAAGAGTACTATCAGACAGGAGAGAGCACAGAGGAATGCTAACCCACCCTCACATGCCTGTGCTTCAGCTTGGACAAAGCCATGATTTTATAAGCCATGATTTCTATAATAAGAAAATATTTTCTTATGAAGTATATTAGAAAGGTTAATGTGTTGCCAAGATGTAAAACATATAAAAAGTTTTTGAATCTGACAGTGCCCATGTGACCTCTCTTTTAAAAGTAGAAGATCACAGTCTGAAAAGATGGCAAAAACAGGGTGAACTATTTCATAAATCACTTGAATTGTGAAAACAAAAAGTTTAAACCAAGCTAACTTTTCCTAAAATTTGCTGAACATGGTAAACACAGTGACAAAACAGGGAAATAAGGCTAGGTTTCAAATGTTTTTTTTTTCTGGTGATTTTTTAAACTGTCACTGCAGTTTTTGAGTCAAAGCCAGAAGTGTATTCAAAAGGAATAGGACATATAAAGGAAGGATTTATACTTCTTCCTGCTGGATCCACTTCTGACATTGGCTCAAACACTGCAATGACAGTTTAAAAAAAAAATAGGCCAGAAAAAAACCTGTGTGTAAACCTAGCCTAACAGGGGAAAACATTAATGAATAAAGTGAAATGGATTTCTCCATCCTTTTTTTTAACCTGGAACTCCAATAGTACATAAGGCCCTTAGTACTCTTAACAGTTCATTGTTATAGGACCTGCTAATTTAATGGGGGTAGGCCCTAAAATAATCAACCACATTGTTTTATAGTACTGACAAAAAAAGTGACCTTACTTTTAAGAGCAGAAGGGATATGCACAGCCGCTCTCACACCACTTGGCTTTCCCTTTCCCTTAGGTTATGTTCACACATGTAATTTCCGTGCAGAATTCTGCAGCAGCAGAGTCCCATTGATTTTAATGGAATTCTGCTGTGTTGTTCACATAGCAGAACTTCCGTGTCGGAAACATCTGGCGTGGAAATTCAAATTCCAGTGTCCACAGAAAGAATAGACATGTCTATTCTTTCTGCAGACTCCACACGCAAATGCATATCTGAGCGGTCCTATTGCCGGCATGTTTTCCCAGCGCTCAGCTGTCGGGGAATCTCCGCACAGAGATTTTCCTTGCGGACATTCCCCTGTGTGAACATTGCCTTAAGGTCATTGTTTCACTCCAACTAGGAGTCGGAAACTGACTGGAAACCTATGCCAAGCCAGAGATCTCTCCAAAAGGAAAAATGCCCATCTGCAGACAGCTGTTTGGGGCAAAGTTCTGGCTGGCTAGTGAGAGGCTTGTTGTTTTGGGACAAAAGGGGTAATGTTTATTTTTGAGGAGTGCGTCATAAAGATTTTTGGGCCATTAAAGCTAAAGCAGCACTTTGAAATACAAAATACAACCTCAAAATAACAAGGAAAGTCTCACTGCTAATTTATGGTGAATCACAGGTGAGGTTTTTTATTTTATTTACCTGAAAAGTAAAGTTATAGTAGAATTTTTTTTTTTTATCATGCAAAAGTAGTATCCACTGCACTGATGATTGAAGTAATCTACTGTATGCATGTTGTCACATAATACAAACCATGTATGCCTGGTCCAGTGCTTGCTTCCTATAATCCAGTTCTTCTTCTAAGTACCCCTTTAGTTTACAGAACTGCTCCTAAGGAATGAAATATTATACTTAATTCTTGGTCGGTTGACGAGTAATATGTCTTTCATGATGCAATGACATTACAAACATTATTATACGTGTTTTATTGTTATATAGTGGGAAAAAAAACATACTGATCCAAAAGGAGGTTGGAAAAAGGGGAATGCACAAAGACTATAATGGTAAGTAAAACTTTTTTTGCAATACCTTCAACATAAAAGCTTAAAAATTAAATGATATTTGATATGTAACTAAAAATGGTTCCATTTGATATGAAAATATTACTGCACTATTATTTATTTATTGCCGCAGTTGGTTTGTCTGCCATATATTTTCCTCTGATCTGGCTTTCCTAATATAGCCTACATTTTCCATGGTGCCGTTGGCTTTGCAGAGACAGAGGAGGTGGAGTCTTATCACTGTACTTGCTTTGAATCTGTCAGAACCTATAGGGTTAAAAGGTTCTGACAGGTTCTTTGTTGTTTTTTGTTGCTGAGATAAGCCCGGCAGTCTGACTGGTCAGCTGACCTTGATTGGAGCACCTTTTCTGGCTCCATATAAGCTGGCAGTCTACTTCCAGTCTGTGCTTGCTGTAGAGCTCAGTTGGTACTCTAGATATCTGGCGGCTGTATTTGTTATATCTGGCTTTTTGACCCTTTGGCTCCTCTCTCTGACTATTCTCTCTGGTATTAGCGATTTTGTACTGTGACATCTCCTGGCTTCAGATGTGGATAGTTGACATTGGACTTATTGTGTGAGTGTTTAGTCTTTCTTTGTTAGTCTGTCTGTTATCCTAGTCTGTGTCATTGTAGTTTATTATTTTGACTAATACGCCCCTCACACATATAGGAAGGGACTGTCTTCGTGGTTGTGGACCTGTTATTTAGGACAGGTATGCAAGTAGGCAGGGACAGGGGGAGTGGGCGAGAATAGTGTGCACTCCTTCCCTGTCCATTCCTGACAGAATCCTATTAAAGTGCAGCAATTAATAGGCCAGAACTTCTATTGTCTGTCATTATAGAGTCTTATGTTTTTATATGAGATGCAAGTTCAACCTGTCTCCCTGTGATAACTCTACCCCATCACCTCCCACAAATAGTAGGCAAGGGAGTTTAGTGCCAAACTGCATCTTACAGAACACATACTAGAGAATCTGCACACAGTTGAGTTGTATAACTGTAATCATTCTATAGACTCACCTTCTATATCACTGCACTCCTAGTTAGGACAGCAATGATATCTTATGCAGTACTATCTTACGTATAGAGGGACATACAGGTAAAAAAAAAAGTGGGAATCTGATAGGTGATGATGTTATACTATGGTTCACAGGACGCAGCCAAGCAAAAAAGACTAATCTTCAGTTGATATAGGAGAACATGGCATTTACTGGGTGTCTGATTGGTGGTCACATGACCCAACTGCAATAATAAAAGGGCTCAAAATGTATGGATGTAACTGAGATGAAACTAATTATACTGCTAAAATATTGCTGATGAGTTAGCTTTACATGTCTTAAAATGTAAGTTTATATCTGGAAGCCACTTCCCAGTGACAATAATATTCATAGTGTAAGCCAACAACTCACCATGTCACTCTCCAACTCCATCATCTTCCGATGAAGTGCGGCTTCAGCTCCTTCAATCTGTTGTATCCACTGTTAAGAGACAGAAAGATGGGATTGCAAATAATGATATACACTAGTTTTAGCATATACAAATAGCTATAAAGCAAAGGTTCACATGTTCAGAAGTATTTGATTTTTTTATCTGTTTATAGTTTGGAGGTAAGAGGGGGTCTCACTTAAGATTGTCTAGAAAAATAAGAATTCTATTGAAAATGTTGTAAATTAAATGGAAGCTGAATTTCCAGCACTCTTTATAGATACAGTATACATGTCCAAAGTTTATGTTGATAGGTTGGCTACATTAAATATGTACAGTATACATTTTAAGTGTTCCTGGAAGTGCTACACAAGTAGACCACCAGGTGGCAGTCCTACAAGCATATTCTATGAAATATAGTAAAAGAGCTCCTGCTTTTTTAAGATGGGATATGCTTCTGTTTTTCCAAGAAATATATAGACTTAACAAGGACTGAGTGGTCACATTACTGTATTGTGAGTTTTATGTAGCTACTCAGTATAAATATAGTGCTTGATTATAGCTATATATTTTCATGTTGACTTAATGTATATTTTATTAACTTATTTTTATTTATTCAGTTTATTGTAATATATTTGATTATGTAATATATGTTTTGTGCTTTGGTTTTTCCTTCTTGCCTTTTAAGAGCCATAACTCTTATTTTCCCATCTACAGGGCTTAATTTATGTGCACCCAATTGTACTTTGTACCTTGTAAAGAAAACAACAATTTTGCAATTTTTGGAGGGTTTTGTTTTTACCAAGATCACCTTTGGTAACCCTGGCATGTTCTCTTTATTCTGTAGGTCTATGCAATTAAAGGGATACCCAATTTATATAGCTTTTCTATTATTTATTATTATTATAAATAATTATTTATATAGTTTTTTATTTTATTTAACAAAATAAGTTTGCTCAAAATTGCCCTATTCTGACCCCTATAACCTTTTATTTATTTTTCTGTATCCAGGGCTGTATAAAAGCTTATTTTTTGCCCCATAATCTGTATTTTTTCTTTAGATGTTGTGATCAGCATTGATCACAGCCTCTAAAAGGTTAATGACGGGAAGGGGAGACAAAGACAGATAAACAGAGAGAGAGGCTTTTAATGGGGTCAGTAGACTCACTTTTATAATAAAGTGGAGAATAACTATTGAACTTACATAAAGCCTATAAAAAGAAAATGTCCAAAGAGAAATGTAACCACAAAAATGTAGATCCTGAATTTTCATGGATAATAATTCACACTATTTAGTACCGATCCTCCTTATTTGTAGACTATTAAACCACAAGGACAGGACTGTTCTCTGTATTACTATTTCACACTGCAGGCTCCTTGCACTTTCTAACCAAAGTCCTCATTTTAGAGATACATAGCCAAGAGGTCTGTAATAGTTTCTTCTGTTGTACGTGAAATATTATCCAAGACATGCTGTATATTGCATAATGTTAAGTGCCATAGAGAGTTATGTATTATGCATGAGAACTCCTTAAAGGGGTACTCCGCCCCTAGACATCTTATCCCCTATCAAAAGAATATGGGATAAGATGTCGGATTGCGGGGGTCCCCAGAAGCACCTTGGCTGCGGCACCTCAGACATCCGGATGACTGGCGATGTGGGGCGGCCCCGTCATGGTCATGCCCCGCTCGTGATGACACATTCATGCCCCCTCAATGCAAGTCTATGGGAGGGGGCGTGATGGCCGTCACGCCCCCTCCCATAGACTTGCATTGAGGGGGTATGGCGCGCAGCTGTGACGTCATGAGCTTCTGGTGCTCCGGCACTGCACCCGCCACTTTAAACGAATGGCAGGACCCCCGCGATCAGACATCTTATCCTCTATGCTTTGGATAGGGGACAAGATGTCTAGGGGCTGATTACCCCTTTAAGACAATATACCTGATAGGCATTACTAATCTCTAATTCATGCAAGCCTTGAAAGATTTTATCCTTACCTTCTCAGCCAATGAGAGCACAGTGCTTGCCTGAATTATGGCAACTTGTTCCTCATTCCTTAGATTCTGAAAGGGAAATACAATAAGAGTTTAGTGGGGAATATTATTTTAGTCGTTCATGGACATCAGCTAAAAGAAATAAATGCACTACTTACCCCATTGTCTCCCAGAATATCCAGCTGTTTGATGAGATCCGGTATGTTGACATCCTTCAAAAAAAAAAAAAAAAAAAATTTTTTTTTAATAAGAAATGTTATTTTAAATATAAATGTATATAGATTTTTAGTTAACAGCATTGGCCTTTAGTCATGTGACATCCTATACCTTAACACCTTCCTTCATGCAGTAAATCTGTAGGGCGCTGACACCATCAGAAAATGGATGAATCTGTAAATTGAAAGGAGGAGACCTTCGTTCCCGTTCCTGTAAAAAAAAAAAAAAAAAAAGAACTATGCAAAAATTCCTTAAAAAGAATAAAAACTTTGTTGTTTTTATTGAATGGGAAGGATTAATTTTCACTTTTTGTTTAGGCTGTAACCATGTATCTACAACCCCTATCTACTGTATATGCCCATTTAGGGAATATGGCCATTTTAAAGAGGGATCTCCCCTCCTCCCCCCGCGAGGCACCAAGTAGAGTCAGAGCTTTCATGAGCTATGGATGCCCATTCATTTGAGTAATATAACAATTTTCTTCACTTTGTCCAGCTGACATTCCCCTCCACCTCACATATGAAAGGGGTTGTCCATAGTTAAACTAAAGGTCTATTGTAATACAAACAGAGGTGCAGTAATGTTAGAATAGTGGGGAATGGATGATTTTACTACTTTACTAATGTTTTACCACAAAAAGAAATACAATTTTTTTTTAACCCATAATAACGAGCCTACCTACATATTTTACACGCAGCTCTTGTTGAAGGGTACCTCTAATGAAAATTTGAAAAACGACTGTATTGCAGCACTGTGTCCCATAGTCATTTTTCAAATTGACACGTATTTCAAACTTAGCGCCTAAATGCAGGAACAAGGTGCCATGCTCCGCACTGTATATCGTTATTCATGTGAGATGGACCTTCCCACTGTGCCCCCACAGCAACCATCTGCAGTACAAGACCCAGCATAATTGTATTCTATGTTGATGGGTCTCGCACTGGAGGTGGCTGCTATAGAGACAAAATGGGAAGCTCCATCTCGTAATTTTGCCAAGAGCTGAGAGAATGGCGCCAAATTTGAAAAAAAAAAAAAAATACTACTGTACGCAATGTTATTTTCATTAGAAACGTGACCACGCTGTTAGAGGTATGCTTTACACCGAAATTAGACTACCACAGATTTCTATGTTGAACTGAATTCTAAGCTTGGTTCAATAGAAAAGTCTTGTGATAAGACAAATGGCAGAATGCAGACATATCATTATGTAGAGTGCACACTCCATCATTTACAGCCTCCATTTCTGGACATGCAACTCTTGGGTACTTCTGCAGATGCCACATTTCTTTTACACCTTTGCACATATTTATAACAACAATAAGAACTTGAGGCATGCATTGACGACAGTCTGAAAGGTCGTACCAAAATGAGCTCAAGCTTTTGTATGCAGAGATTATACACAGAATTTTTAGGTCTCCACCAGGAATTAAGGAGGAGAGAGGAGGTAAGAGATTTTTTTTTCCTCAGGTTTTTTTTTTCTATCTACAGATATGTTGCTCTGGACAGTTCATGATACAAACAGAGTTGTCAGCAGAGAGCACTGTGGACAGAAAAAAAAAGAAATCCAAAGACAAATGAACTTTAATATACAGCCGCTAATAAGTACTGGAAGGATAGAGATTTTGTAATAGAAGTAATTTACAAATCTGTTTTACTTTCTGGCACCAGTTGATTTAAATAAAAGTTTTTCCACCGGAGTACCCCTTTAACTGGATGATATATATATATATATATTACAAAATGACTGTCATTTTTTGCAAATAAAGTACATTTACCATATTTTTGGGTATATCTAATTTAATACAGTCCCAAAATTGGAGAATATTAGACTAAAAATAAAATATAAATTCTTACTTCTAACTCCAGATTACGGAATTCCAACAACTCATTCTGGTCTCTAGCATCTTGCAGTTCTTGTTGTACACGATTATTTTCAGATTCCAGTTTCTCAATCTGAAAGTATTCATTATCACACACAAAGAGTAAGCCTGAATCAACTTTATTTGCTTCAAATGGTTGTCGGACAATTATAGGTTACATTTCCCAGAATACCCACTCAAAGGGGTACTGCAGTGTTTTTAAACGTGTCCCCTATCCAAAGCAAGGGGATGACCAATTGGGTCCCCCATGATCTCCAGAATGGCTACTGAATCTACCTGTGCACAAAGCAGCCTCCTCAAGGCACTGCCTATGGGAGCCCTGGAGAAACACCAGCTCTCCTATAGATAATGCATGGAGGAGGCATTTTGACCTGCTACACGCACAGAAAGATTTAAGATTCCATTCTGGAGATTGTGGGCGGTTCCAGTGGTCAGACCCTCCATGATAAGATACTTATCCCCTATTATTTGCATAGGGGATAAGTTTGAAAACTCTGGAGTACCCCTTTAATGTGCCCAGTGCTGGTGGTCACACATGCTCACTAGTTCATTCTCCCAGCTCAGATATTTTTGTACTTGGCAAGTGACTGAGGACCATCCAATAGCAATTTGGCCACACAAAGTGTCTTTTTTTCACCAGCACTGGAAATAATAGGCTTATTTTCCACCCATGTTAAAGGCTCCGTTGGGTGTCTCCATCTCAGGTTACATCAAAAATACTGGACAAATTAGCACAGTATGTTGTGCCGTGCTGTGCTGTGATGTGCTGGATACTATGGAGACAGCCTAATGGACCCCATTTAAAGAAAACTGACAGGCTGTTCACTCATACTAAGCCCAATACACTGGTTTATAGTGCGGGTAAACGGAAGTAAAACAATGTCTCACTTACATAAATTGGTGAAGGCATTCACAAGATATGGTCCCCCGTTGCTGTATTATTACAGCACTTCTGTGCGCAGTGGAGGCGGGCAGCTTGCTTGCCGATCTTCCCTGCCTCCTCTATATGCCGCGCAAAGCCTGATCCTAATATAAATATTCAATTTTCTTCACTTTTGCATTGCGCCAGAAATTCTGTCTGCGCCAGATATTGCGCCAGAATTGAAAAAAAAAGACTAACTCTCCATTCTGCTAAGAAACCCCCAAAAAGGGGGCGTGTTCTCCGAAAAGGGGCGTGTTCTCAACATTTTCACAAAACACCAACATATTTACTAAGGTTTCTACATAAAATGTGGTGGATTTCAGCTGAGGAAAACCAGACAGATCAGAGCATGTGTAAAATAAGCAAAGTGTAGGGAAAGTGGAAAATGTAGGGAAACCTTAGTAAATACCATGGAAAATCAATTGTAGGGAATTAAAACCCACAAAGAAACCTACACTCCACTCTTAGTAAATAAGGGCCAATGTTTATTAGCCTAATTCTAAAGCTTTTATTTTTTACACAGGCTTTACAGGCTTATTTGAGGCCTAAATTGGTTGCTGACACATCAAAAATTTTGAGGAAGATAAAAATGGAAAGTCCTAGCAGTGAGCTCCATTACAGAAACTACAGTCCCTATGGAATTTATGCAGGAGTGTAGTTACATTTATTTTCCTGGATTGAATGCACTGCAGTTGGTGAAAAATGGAAATTGCAATTTTCTACCGATATGTCATCTCTATACCCAGTTAAACCCAGAATGTGCCAACATGACAAACACTACATAGAATACCATATAGGGTGAACCCCTTTAGGTATTTATCAAGGGATACACAGAGTATTTGGGTTTTTCATTTTAGAATATGGAAGAATATGAAGGTATGCCGAGTTTATTGGGGTAAAAAGGTGGAATAAATATGGGATAGAGAAATTATAAAATTAATAATCCAGGCATATATGGTACGCTTTGAAGCAATTGTTTATGCAGAGGCTTGGTATATACGGACAAGTGTCACACTGATACGTGATGTCCTTTCTTATCCCCCCTTTAATGACACACTCCGCCCCTTTTCTGGGATCTCCCCTTATTACCAGTGTGGGGGACTTCACCAATAAAGTGTTGCCCTGGTACTATATGGTTGCCTTTACTTCCAGAAGTACTTGGGCCTTCCCTTTCTAGGTTACCACATATTAGGGTCTTGATAACCTCCTAAAACTGAAGGAATGTCCCTGTGTGACCAGCACATTGGAAGAGCACAAATGTATTATACATGTACCATGTGCATGGCCAGCCTTTTGTACCATACATTGGTTTTGCCTATGGCACTGTATGGTACAGGGACCTCATCTGAGAGATCAACTCCTTTCATTGACCAATTGTATTCCACTGAACAATTTGGTTTGTGGTCACCGTAGTGGTACCTCGCACAAGGACAGGGATGCTGGCATTACCGTGTATTGTGGTCAACATAAGGACTTTTTGTCCTTATTCCTGACAACCAACATGTTTTCTCAAGATACAACCCCGATCCCACCCCTTGGGATCAGGGTCTCTTTGACTTCTCCGCAAAGTACAACAAGCTGCAGTGACTCTGGTGGCGAGCGGCTTGAAGAGGGTATGCTGGTACAGAAATAATCCACATAGTGGTTTTACCCCTGATCCAACAGTGGGTGCATCCCTTACCAAAAAATGTTCCCGCTAACTCCCAGAATGGGGGGGGGGGGGTCATTCTGGAGGTTGAATGCGGGTGTCCCTTCATTCATACACTCTAAACTTGTAAGGTACTCTCACACAGTTAATACATCCTTCTCTCTTACTGGAAGGTACTGACAGAATAGGAGCCTCCCTTTGAAGCTGATCTGGGGCTTACAATTAGAAATTTACTTTTTGGGAATATAGATCTCAAATTTGGTGGTGAAATCATCTATGAGCAGCTTTATTCTAAACAGGTGGTCATATGTGGGATCATCTCTGGGTGGGCAAATGGCATTAACATTATAATGCAGAAATTTTAAGATTGCTTCAAAGCTTGCATTTGGTACGGCCCTATGGTAAATTGGGTTATTGTAAAAAACATCGCAACTGTGTCGCCTATTCTTTGGATTTTTTACTAGGTCCATGTGCAGAACAAGGATTCAAAATGTCATAATCTCTGCTGCATTGACGAGAGTCCATGGCTGGGTTCTTGCAAAAAAAATAAAAAATTGGGGTTCCCGGCGAAAAAATGGCATTGTCCTGGGGGGGGGGGGGCACCTTCTTGGCGGTTCATCAACACTGGATAATATGGATAGGGGTCAATAAAAGGAGGAATGTCTTCACCCCATCACAGTGTTAGGCGACACAATGGTCATAAACACTTAAGTACGACATGGCGTGTTAATTACATATACGCCTGATGTCGAGAAGGGGATAATGTTCCTAAGCTTATGTCAGGTTATAATATCATTGTGTATCAAACAAAACCATACTTTACCTTTTCTATTAATTCCTGGTTTCTTTTCATGAAAAGCTGTTTTTCTTCCACCCAATGGGAATCCTATGCATGACAAAAAAATACTTATGTTTACACTCGTACTCACTCTAGATACTGTAAGGGTCTATTCACTCGGCGGAATTTCCGCTTGCAGAAATCCGCCTCAAATTAAAGCCCATAGACTTCTATAGGATTCCGCACTATAGGATTCCGCTTGAGGAATTTCAGAAGTGTGAATGGGAGTGCAGAATCCCATAGAAGTCTATGGGCTTTAATTTGAAGCGGAAATTCCGCCGTGTGGATAGACCCTTAGTGTAGGGTCACACATGCCATATTTTGCTGGATATTTTCTGCAGCTGATTTTGCTACCCATTGATTTCAATAGATAGGAAAATATGCTGCAGCAAATTACGGCATTTGTGACCCTACACTTACACAATGGGGGAGATTTATCAAAACCTGTCCAGAGGAAAAGTTGCCCAGTTGCCCATAGCAACCAATCAGCTCGCTTTCATTTTGCACAAGGCCAGAAGCAATCTGATTGGTTGCTATGGGCAACTTTTCCTTTGCACAGGTTTTGATAAATCTCCCCCAATATGTTTTTAATTTAAAAAAATGTTTAGGAGGAAATGTCCATGCCATTTACTTACCTGTCCCCTTTCAGCCAATGCTTTTTCAAGATCTTCGATTTTGGCTTTATAATGTAGGGCATCTGTTTGCATTTGTTCCTGAATCTGTCAAATGTTAGTAATATGTTGTCATATTTATGTCCAGTTGTTTGTGTCCATTGTAAAAGGAGAAGTAAAAATATACCATAGACCATAAACCTTTTAGCAAGTTATAGGATAGTTAAAAGTGAGTAAAATACTGTGTATGGTTCCACCTTAAATTACATTATTATATTTAGGCAGCTATACATACATTTCTTTTACTGGATTCTGATAGATGGAATATTGTAGTCCAGCGGTACTTAACTAGCAGACCACGATCCAGATTCGGACCACAGCCGCCACTGATCCAGACCTCTAGCCGATTCTCTAACGAGGCATCCACTCTACCAGCATTCATTTGCATTCTTGTCTTTAAGGCTGCTTTCACACTATAAAAATACTTCCGTTATGAACGCGCGTTATGAAAAGCCTGGAAATCGGCAGTTATACGCCTGGTACAAAATCACTAACGGCCGTTATTAATAATGGGCGTTAACGGGTTAAAGCGGCTATTAGAAAAATCCCATAGACTATAATGGGATTTTCTAATGGCCGCTAGTGATTTTGTACCGGCCGTATAACTGCCGATTTCCAGGCTTTTTATAACGGCCGTTCATAACGGAACGCTTTTTCTATGATGCAGATAGCACGATTAGCACTACTTGCATCATTCTGTTGTGGCAAGGCATGACTAGAAGAGTCCAGAGCAGTGGATTAGCATAGGACCAGGGACAGGGACCTTTTTCAGGTAAACAATCACTCATGTTTCCTCATCTGTGACTCTTCAGTGGTTGCAGAACTACAGCCACCATTATGATATTTTTTCTCTGCATGATTGGAGTTGTAGTTTACAACAGATGGAGAGTCACAGGAAACAATTTAAGTGCATAGTTCATATGGAGGCATAGTGGCACAGTTCATGTGGGGGAACAGGGGTACAGTTCATGTGGGGGCATAGTAACACAGTTCATGTGTGTATAGTAGTGTTATATTCAGGGGCACAGTGTGTGGCAGTATTATACAAGAGGCACAGTATGTGGCAGTATTATACCAGAGGCACAGTATGTGGCAGTATTATACCAGAGGCACAGTATGTGGCAGTATAATACCAGAGGCACAGTATGTGGCAGTATAATACCAGAGGCACAGTGTGTGGCAGTATTATACCAGAGGCACAGTATGTGGCAGTATTATACCAGAGGCACAGTATGTGGCAGTATAATACCAGTGGCACAGTGTGTGGCAGTATTATACCAGAGGCACAGTATGTGGCAGTATTATACCAGAGGCACAGTATGTGGCAGTATTATACCAGAGGCACAGTGTGTGGCAGTATTATACCAGAGGCACAGTGTGTGGCAGTATTATACCAGAGACACAGTATGTGGCAGTATAATACCAGAGGCACAGTATGTGGCAGTATAATACCAGAGGCACAGTGTGTGGCAGTATTATACCAGAGGCACAGTATGTGGCAGTATTATACCAGAGGCACAGTGTGTGGCAGTATTATACCAGAGGCACAGTGTGTGGCAATATTATACCAGAGGCACAGTATGTGGCAGTATTATACCAGAGGCACAGTGTGTGGCAGTATTATACCAGAGGCACAGTATGTGGCAGTATTATACCAGAGGCACAGTATGTGGCAGTATAATACCAGAGGCACAGTATGTGGCAGTATAATACCAGAGGCACAGTGTGTGGGAGTATTATACCAGAGGCACAGTATGTGGCAGTATTATACCAGAGGCACAGTATGTGGCAGTATAATACCAGAGGCACAGTGTGTGGCAGTATTATATCAGAGGCACAGTATGTGGCAGTATTATACCAGAGGCACAGTATGTGGCAGTATTATACCAGAGGCACAGTGTGTGGCAGTATTATACCAGAGGCACAGTATGTGGCAGTATTATACCAGAGGCACAGTATGTGGCAGTATAATACCAGGGGAACAGTATGTGGCAGTATAATACCAGAGGCACAGTATGTGGCAGTATAATACCAGAGGCACAGTGTGTGGCAGTATTATACCAGAGGCACAGTGTGTGGCAGTATTATACCAGAGGCACAGTATGTGGCAGTATAATACCAGAGGCACAGTATGTGGCAGTATAATACCAGGGGAACAGTATGTGGCAGTATAATACCAGGGGCACAGTATGTGGCAGTATTATACCAGAGGCACAGTATGTGGCAGTATTATACCAGAGGCACAGTGTGTGGCAGTATTATACCAGAGGCACAGTGTGTGGCAGTATTATACCAGAGACACAGTATGTGGCAGTATAATACCAGAGGCACAGTATGTGGCAGTATAATACCAGAGGCACAGTGTGTGGCAGTATTATACCAGAGGCACAGTATGTGGCAGTATTATACCAGAGGCACAGTGTGTGGCAGTATTATACCAGAGGCACAGTATGTGGCAGTATTATACCAGAGGCACAGTATGTGGCAGTATTATACCAGAGGCACAGTGTGTGGCAGTATTATACCAGAGGCACAGTGTGTGGCAGTATTATACCAGAGACACAGTATGTGGCAGTATAATACCAGAGGCACAGTATGTGGCAGTATAATACCAGAGGCACAGTGTGTGGCAGTATTATACCAGAGGCACAGTATGTGGCAGTATTATACCAGAGGCACAGTGTGTGGCAATATTATACCAGAGGCACAGTATGTGGCAGTATTATACCAGAGGCACAGTGTGTGGCAGTATTATACCAGAGGCACAGTATGTGGCAGTATTATACCAGAGGCACAGTATGTGGCAGTATAATACCAGAGGCACAGTATGTGGCAGTATAATACCAGAGGCACAGTGTGTGGGAGTATTATACCAGAGGCACAGTATGTGGCAGTATTATACCAGAGGCACAGTATGTGGCAGTATAATACCAGAGGCACAGTGTGTGGCAGTATTATATCAGAGGCACAGTATGTGGCAGTATTATACCAGAGGCACAGTATGTGGCAGTATTATACCAGAGGCACAGTGTGTGGCAGTATTATACCAGAGGCACAGTATGTGGCAGTATTATACCAGAGGCACAGTATGTGGCAGTATAATACCAGGGGAACAGTATGTGGCAGTATAATACCAGAGGCACAGTATGTGGCAGTATAATACCAGAGGCACAGTGTGTGGCAGTATTATACCAGAGGCACAGTGTGTGGCAGTATTATACCAGAGGCACAGTATGTGGCAGTATAATACCAGAGGCACAGTATGTGGCAGTATAATACCAGGGGAACAGTATGTGGCAGTATAATACCAGGGGCACAGTGTGTGGCAGTATAATACCAGAGGCACAGTATGTGGCAGTATAATACCAGAGGCACAGTATGTGGCAGTATAATACCAGAGGCACAGTATGTGGCAGTATAATACCAGGGGCACAGTATGTGGCAGTATAATACCAGGGGCACAGTATGTGGCAGTATAATACCAGGGGCACAGTATGTGGCAGTATAATACCAGGGGCACAGTATGTGGCAGTATAATACCAGGGGCACCGTGTGGAACAATGCAATATTCAGGGGCACATTGTGGCTGTATTGTATTCAGGGGCACAGTATGCAGGTCTTACTGAAAATAGTAGCCTTACATCCTCCACACTTCAGTCACTTGTTTTACCTATTATTTGGGGAAATATAATGTTCTACAACAGGCAGCCAATATTTTTTGCATGGCACTGCTGCTGCTAGGTGAACCAGGCCTTAGCGTTCACTTCAGGCATTCATCAGTTGGAGGCCCAGGATAAGCGGACCCTAAAAATAGTCGAGTACCGCTGTCGTAGTCCATATCTCTTTTATACTAAAGTATACAGACAATATTAAAGCCAGAAAGACACTCTTGACCTCTATCTCACCAATAAACCTCTATAGAAAAGTTTAGCAAGTGTGTTGAAAGTTTTCGTGGTGTACAAACTAAACATAGAGGAAAAACTTGATGTTAATGGCGGTAAAATCTGTACAGGAGTCCAGTCTCTCCTGATGTGAACAAGAATGTTGTCATCCACAGGCAGCAGAGATCTTGTTACTTAAGGTAAACTAAATTATTTGAATTAGAAAACAAATGACCTTATTTACGTAAAAACTGTAATACCTTCAGACTAATAACAATGATTCTCCATTCTTACCTGTGCCTCTTTCTCGGCATCTATCATACTGCCGGTATGCTCTTGAAGCAAAGCATAGGCTCTTTGCAGGGCCTGGTACTCTTTTGTCAACTGGCGAAACCTTAGCTCAGACTCTTCGGCTGCTAAACTCTATAAAGGGATACAAAGTATTCATTTTAATGCAATTTCTGTATGTAAGGGAAGTTTTTATATGTGGTCAAACATCAGAGAGTAAAGAAAACCCCGCTATCATTACTGCACAGAGCGAGTTCGCTCTGCATGTAATGACGGGCAGTACAGGGGCCGGAGCATCGTTACATCACGGCCTTGCCCCTCGTGACGTCACGGCCCCCCCTTCAATGCGAGTCACTTGCCATAGACTTGTATTAAGGGGGGCGGGCCGTGATGTCACGAGAGGCGGAGCAATGACGTCACGATGCTCCTTCCCCTGTATTGCCCGTCATTACGCACAGAGCGAACTCGCTATGTGCAGTAATTAAAGCGGGGTGCCGCAGCGGCAATCCCGGGGGTCCCCAGCAGCGGGACCCCGGCGATCTGACATCTTTTCCCCTATCCTTTGGATAGGGGATAAGATGTCTAGGGGCGGAGTACCCCTTTAAGAAATGTGTCATTTTGTTTTAGGCAAAGTTACTTACGTCATCCAAATCATCATCCGGTGTGGCTGGCGTCCTGTCGGTTCGATAAGAAGCTACCGATGATGTTTCAGAATCCATGGAGTCATCATCATATCCAAATACAGTGTCCACTAGGTGTCTCTATAAGAAGTAAGGGAGTTTACACAGCTCATTACTGTTTCTTTCCAAGTCATTGCATGCTACACGACATGTTGGTCCAACTGATTAACTGCAGGGCGATCAGTAGATATCATAGGTAAATTGAGGGAGACTGAATATGAATGGGCGACCATGTAACACATGGGTGTGCTGCATCCTCAAGAGCAGTGTTTCCCAACAAGGATGCCTCCAGCTGTTGCAAAACTACAACTACTAGCATGCCCGGACAGCCAACGGCTGTCCGGGCATGCTAGGAGTTGTAGTTATGCAACAGCTGGAGGCACCCTGGTTTGCGAAACACTGCTCTAGAGCAAGTGCCACTAACTTCATCCTCTGGCTGATAGAGTAGGTTTATATGCATTAAAGGGGTACTCCGGTAAAAAAACTTTTTTTTTTTTTAATCACCTGGTGCCAGAACATTAAACAGATTTGTAAATTACTTCTATTTAAAAAATCTTAATCCTTCCAGTACTTATCAGCTGCTGTATTCATTTATTTTTAAATGTATTTTCCAGCTGTCTGCTGACAGCTCTGTCCGTGTCAGGAACTGTCCAGAGTAGGAGTAGGAGAAAATCCCCATAGAAAACCTCTTCTGCTCTGGAAAGCTCCTGAGACAAACAGAGGTGTCAGCAGAGAGCACTGTGGTTAGACAGAAAAGAAATTTAAAATTTACAGCAGCGGATAGATAGAAGGATTTTAATTTGTTTAACATTCTGGCACCAGTTGACATTTCTTTTTTTCACCGGAGTACCCATTTAACCCCTCTTTATGGTCTTTATTTCCATAGTTTTTCCTACACTCAGTCTGACCCAGGAAAATAAGTCTAAAGAGGAAGCCCATATTTTCCTGTCACTTGCCACCAGCCACTTACTATTCGCTACTATATTTAATAAAAAAAATAAATAAACATATTTTATATACAGTTTATGTCATCCTTCCCCTAAAAGTGGTATTGGCAACCAAGACATTTATGGCAGCCAAGTGGGCTGTTTACACATTTTTCATAACTAGCATTAACTTTATTGGAAGTTGGGAAAACAGCATAGCACCACAGCTTTCCATTACTTTACAGTGGGTTGCAAGATAGCAAGATAGATGGTTTTTAATAGAAACCCACCAAATATATTGTATATATATTGCTAAGTAGTTTGGCTTTGTGATCCGCCCCTCTCTAGTTTCATAGTCCCCACTCCCTCCCCCATTGCAGATTGTAATATTTTGTTATTCAACTGTTTTATTTCCCTTTCAGGATGTAGTGGAGTGTTAGTGTAGCATGTGGTGCGATGTATAGCTTAGGTAACATGTTCTGTGTATTGTATTGCCAAGCTATGTGTGATTGTAATTTATTGTATGACTTGCAATGACAACTGAATCATCAATACAGCTCTTTCTATAACGGTATTCCCATCTGGGACAGTTACGGCATATCCATCTCAAGACAACAGGGCCCCCTGCTTGCGATGGCTAGTAAGGCAAAAGTAGCCAAGTGGGCCACTTTATGCATTTTGCATAGTTCCCATTGACTTTAATGGCAGTTGGATAAAAAGCATAACACCATGATTTTCCATAACATTTAAAGGGGTTATCCAGGAAAATACTTTTTCTTTTTTATATATCAACTGTCTCCAGAAAGTTAAACAGATTTGTAAATTACTTCTATTAAAAAATATTAACCCTTTCAGTACTTATGAGCTGCTGAAGTTGAATTGTTTGTTTTGTCTAAGTGCTCTCTAATGACACTTGTCGCGGGAACTGTCCAGAGTAGGAGAAAATCCCCAAAGCAAACCTCTTCTACTTTGTGCAGTTCCTAAGACAAGCAGAGATGTCAGCAGAGAGCACTGTTGCCAGACAGAAAAGAACAACTCAACTTCAGCAGCTGAAAATTATTGGAAGGATTAAGATTTTTTTTAATAGAAGTAATTTACAAATCTGTTTAAAGGGGTACTCCGCCCCTAGACATCTTATCCCCTATCCAAAGGATAGGGGATAAGATGTCAGATCGCCGGGGTCCCGCTGCTGGGGACCCCGGGGATCGCTGCGGAACCCCCCCGCTGTCATTAAAGCGCAGAGCGAGATCGCTCTGCACGTAATGACGGGCAATACAGGGGCCGGAGCATCGTTACGTCACGGCTCCGCCACTCGTGACGTCACGGCCAGCCCCCGTCAATACAAGTCTATGGGAAGGGGGCGTGGCGCCCCCTGCCATAGAGTTGCATTAAGGGGACGGGCCGTGATGTCATGAGGGGCGGAGCCATGACGTCACGCTGCTCCGGCCCCTGTATCGCCCGTCATTACGCACAGAGCGAACTCGCTCTGTGCAGTAATGATGGCGGGGTCCGGCTGCTGGGGACCCCGGGGATCGCAGCTGCGGCACTCTGCTATCATTAAAGCACAGAGCAAGATCGCTCTGCACGTAATGACGGACAATACAGGGGCCGGAGCATCGTTACGTCACGGCTCCGCCACTCGTGACGTCACGGCCAGCCCCAGTCAATACAAGTCTATGGGAAGGGGGTGTGGTGGTCGTCTCTTGCCATAGACTTGTATTAAGGGGGTGGGCCGTGATGTCATGAGGGGCGGAGCCATGATGTCACGCTGCTCCGGCCCCTGTATCGCCCGTCATTACGCACAGAGCGAACTCGCTCTGTGCAGTAATGATGGCGGGGTGCCGCAACGGCGATCCCCGGGGTCCCCAGCAGCGGGACCACGGCGATCTAACATCTTATCCCCTATCCTTTGGATAGTGGATAAGATGCCAGGGGCGGAGTACCCCTTTAACTTTTTGGAGCCAGTTGATATATAAAAAAAAAAAATAAAAAAATAAAAAAAAAAAAGTTTTTTCTTGGAATACCCCGATAATAAGTAAAGGGCTATGAAGGCATATCTTTCAAATTTCAAACCTGCCCATATTAGTATTTATGTTTATCAGAATGACATAGATGTTTCATAAGAGGATGTCAGGGTGCTTACCTTAATAGGCTTAGAACTTCTTTTATGCTTTTTTCGTCGAATAAGTTTTTCTCTATCCTGGACAAAATATATTTATGGTTTTAATGATATTTCAATGGTAAAAATAATTCAAATGTATAACATATAAACATCTGATCATATAAACACAGCTCTGTCCTAACATAAAACCATTTTTTTATTTAGTTACATGTATCTTATGTTACAAGGACTGACATGGTGAAGACCAAAATGAGAAATGCTAAATAAATGCCAAATAAACAAAAGATCAATATGAGCGCCCATAGAGAAAATACACAATAAACCCTATTAGGATTTGTTTATATGCCTGATCATTATCTTTAACATGTCTTGTAATTACTTAACCAGATATCTAATACAGGAGATTAATTAACTATGCGTAAGCCAACCAATGCTACAGGTCAATCAATATCTCTATAAAAGGGTAAATCTTTATATGTTTCATGCTGTAAATCTCTTACTCCAACTGGACTACAAACCTTTTATATAGCAAACCGTATAAAAGTGAATATGACCTCTTGACCCAACTATACAGATATGAACAACTGGATAATATATAAATAATCTACTGCACAGTAATGTCATTTTTAGCCCCAATGACTAGGTTTCCACACAGGCTTTTTTCTGATGTTTTTGGGAAAACTGCGATAGTAGTTTTTGAGTTATTCAAAAGGAATGGGAAATATAAAGGAAGGACTTATATTTTTCCTTCCTGCTGGATCCACTTCAGACTGGCTCAAAAACTGCAGTGACGGTATTCCAAAAAAAAACGCACAGGCATGTGAAATCCGATTTAAAACCTAGCCTAAATGATATGAAATCCAGCACCTAAACATACAAACAATAAAATAACAATAACAAAAATTAGGAAGTGTAAAATTCATAGTGAATAATAAATCATAAAAAAAACATTTACTAAAACAAAAAAAAATGTACGATTAAAAAGAAATACATATACTTCCTAGCCCATCCATATGATCAACCATCTTAAATTGGATTTCTGGTGCCTGTGTTAATGGTTTATGAATCTACAACAGCCACATGTAAGCTAAAATTCTACACGCCCATTAACAAATCTTTACACCCATTAACAAATCCCTTATATGCTTTGTTTACATAAGACAGCTGTTTTCTATTTGGTCATGTAACTATGTCATATAATGGTTGGTTCACTAACCTTATGTGGATTTAAGGGGTAAGTTGCAACATCACTCTAGGTCAAAAAGTGGTGTTGCCACTTTCTTATTTGTACATTTTGTATTTGCCACAGCAGCGGGCACCTGTGTATTGGGTTGTTGTGCTGGCTATTTTTCCTTTTGTTTTTACTTTGTAAGTTGGGGGTGTGGCACCCTCTTTAGCCGTGCACCCCACCCCTCACAGACTGGTGGTGGTTTTGTCAATGGCTGATCCAACATGTCACACAGTCAGAGGCTATATGCACAGCAAAGGTGAGTTATCATGTTAGGGTCCCATCCGATATGAGGCCACCTCCACGTGGTGGATGGGGGGACACATTTTGATCAAAAAGTGCGCTAAGAGCCTCAATTTTTTGACCTAGAGTGCTGTTGCAACTTTCTTCTTTGTACATTTTGTATTTGCCACAGCAGCGGGCACCTGTGTATTAGGTTGTTGTGCTGGCTATTTTTCCTTTTGTTTTTACTTGGTAAGTTGGGGGGTGTGGCACCCTCTTTAGCCGTGCACCCCACCCCTCTCAGACTGGAGGTGGTTTAGTCAATGGCTGATCCAACATGTCACACAGTCAGAGGCTATATGCACAGCAGAGGTGAGTTATCATGTTTAGGGTCCCATCCGATATGAGGCCACATCCGCGTGGTGGATGGGGGGACACATTTTGATCAAAAAGTGAGCTAAGAGCCTCCATTTTTTGACCTAGAGTGCTGTTGCAACTTTCTTCTTTGTACATTTTGTATTTGCCACAGCAGCGGGCACCTGTGTATTAGGTTGTTGTGCTGGCTATTTTTCCTTTTGTTTTTACTTGGTAAGTTGGGGGGGGTGGCATCCTCTTTAGCCGTGCACCCCACCCCTCTCAGACTGGAGGTGGTTTAGTCAATGGCTGATCCAACATGTCACACAGTCAGAGGCTATATGCACAGCAGAGGTGAGTTATCATGTTTAGGGTCCCATCCGATATGAGGCCACATCCGCGTGGTGGATGGGGGGACACATTTTGATCAAAAAGTGAGCTAAGAGCCTCCATTTTTTGACCTAGAGTGCTGTTGCAACTTTCTTCTTTGTACATTTTGTATTTGCCACAGCAGCGGGCACCTGTGTATTAGGTTGTTGTGCTGGTTATTTTTCCTTTTATATATATATATATATATATATATATACCCATTTTCTCACTCCAAGTCCAGTGCGCTATCATTCTGGAGTCACCTGTGGAAGGGCCTTAATGACATTACTATGCACTGTGCACAAGATGCTGCAGCCATTGACCTCATCCATCACTTGCATTCAGCTTTCACATAATCACTGAGGCAAATGATTAGCTGAAGCATCTGGTATACAGTGTATTGTGACATAATTGGGGACACATTCATTGGGGTTGCCAAAGCGGTGTCAGAAAAGCTGAACTGGGAACAATCGGAGAGGTGAGTATTGTTTTTTTATTTTATTTCTCCTACCACCCTCTGCCCCTGTCTAATTTTTTTGATAGCTCAGAAAACATATACAATATATTATTTTGTCCCTTTATGTGTACAATAATGTCTGCAGTCTGTACAGGTCCACTTTCACTAAGATACTGAAGTTTAATTGGCTTCCTATGATACTGGCCCTACCATAGCTTATTGTATGTGAGCAACATATGGAGATTGGATTGTGAGCTTCACCATGGAGAGAGACTCATGTGAGTGACTACATACAGTATGTCGGAACTTTACGTTCACTTACCCGTGTTAAATCATCAATGATGTTTTGTTGTTCTACCACTTGTAACTTCAGGAATTCAATCTCTTGTTCCTCCCCAGCCTGGTCAAGATCATTTAGGGATCTCAACTTCTTCAACGGTGGGTGAGATATGATTTTCTCTCGCTAAAGATAAGAGATTTTATTTCTACTGAATAAATACACTTGGATAAGACATTTTCTGAACATGGTCTACTACATAACACATACCATCTCTGCATTCTCCTTAGAAAGGGCTTTCAGCTTCTCTTCCATGCGTTGCAGGGACTGCATTAATTCATCATTTCTTTTAGTGAGGCACTTGTTCTTTTCCAGGAGAGGTTTGCATTGTTTTTCTGCTTCTCGGACTCTCCGTAACTAAAAATAAAAAGTTCCATAAATCATGTTTAGTAAAGTTGTTTGCTGTATTTGCTGTAGATTGCCCAGGAGCTGTATACTGAAGAGAAATCCAAAAAAGAAATGCGTTTCCTCTGATGCCAGGACCACAGAGCTCTCTGCTGACCTCTGCTGTCCATTTTAGGAACTGTCCAGAGCAGGAGAAAATCCCCATAGCAAACATATGCTGCTCTGGACAGTTCCTAAAATGGACAGCAGAGAGCACTGTGGTCATGACATCAGAGGAAATGCATTTCTTTTTTGGATTTCTATTCAGTATACAGCCCCTAAAAAGTACTGGAAGGATTAAGATTTTTTAAGAGAAGTGATTTACAAATCTGTTTAACTTACTGACACCAGTTGATTTAAAAAAAAAAAAGTTTTACACTGGAGTACCCCTTTAAAAAGAACCTGTGGTCATTTCATTTTTATATCACTTTGTATTCTCAGGCATCTTGATTCTAATGGTGTTTTTACTTTCTCACTATGCCCCAATTCTTGAAATAAAGGGATTTTACTATTACTATTTTACTATCTGCACTTTTCACTGAATTGTCTAATGGACAGTAACTGTTTTAAAAAAAAATGAAATGTGAATGCTTTTCTCAAGGGGCGAAAATATGAGGCTGAGGGGAAGTGAACAGTATAGATTGTGAACCATAAAGTAAAATCCCTAAATCTTGGGAACAGGTGTGCACAGCAACAAAGTAAAAAATATCATTGTAATGAATGTTAGGCTGGGTTCACATATATCAGTTGCCCAGCACAATTTTCCTCTGGCGTGCACTGGAGGGAAACTGATGCTAGAACTGATCCCATTCATTTCAATGGGACAGTTCACAATCATCCAGCGTCTCAATTTAGATGGTTGGACACACCAGAGGGCTTCAGACAGGGGAACGCAGCTTGCCGCCTGTCCAGAAACATTGTCTGCCGTCCAGAAACAATGCATGCCGGATGCCATACAACTAATGACTAGTGTTGCTCGCGAATATTCGCAATACGAATTTTATTCGCGAATATCGCATATTCGCGAATTCGCGAATATTCGCGAATATAGCACTATATATTCGTAATTACGAATATTTTTTTTTTTTTTTTTTTTTATAAATTTTTTTTTTCACAATACACATCACAGTGATCATCCCTCTCTGCTTCCAGCTTGTGTAGTGGAAAGAAGGCTCTAATACTACTGTGTGAGACTGGCGTGCGAATTTCCGCATATACGAATATTTGTGCACGCAAATGTTCGCATATGCGAATTTTTACATATCCAAATTTTCGCATATGTTAATTTTCGCGCACGCGAATATTTGCATATGCGAAAATAAAACGAGAATATTCGCGAATATATGATGAATATTCGCCCATATATTCGCGAATATTCGCGAATTCGAATATGGCCTATGCCGCTCAACACTACTAATGACAACTTGTCATCAGTTGTGTTGAGATCTAGGCTGATGCAGGACATATGTGAACCCAGTCTAACTTAGGCTACAAGGACTAAATAAAGGCCCTCTTTAACTACTATACACTACATTTGTGCGAGAATGCGGTTTGTGAAGGTAGTGGTCTGTGGGAGAGAATCTAGTTGTCTCACATAGACCAAGAACTCCCTTTTTAACACCTGGGCCTGGTAGAAGGTAGTAGTCGTGAGTGAGTCCTGTAATGTTTAAAGGGGTACTCCGATGAGAACCTTTTTTTCTTTTAAATCAACTGGTGCCAGAAAGTTAAACATATTTGTAAATTACTTCTATTAAAAATCCTAATCCTTCCAGTACTTATTAGCTGCTGAATACTGCTGAATCCTTCCAGTACTTATTAGCTGCTGAATACACAGTGCTCTCTGCTGACATCTCTGTCCATTTTAGCAACCGTGCATAGCAGATGTATGCTAAGGGCAGCATGGTGGCTTAGTGGTTAGCACTGCTGCCTTGCAGTGCTGGGGCCTTGGGTTCAAATCCCACTAAGGACAACAATAAATAAAGTGTTATTATTATTATAATAACGTCAGCAGAGAGAACTGTGCTTGTGATGTCATCAGAGAGCATTCCAAAAAGAAAAGAATTTCCTCTGTAGTATTCAGCAGCTAATAAGTACAGGAAGGATTAAGATTTTTTAATAGAAGTAATTTACAAATATGTTTAACTTTCTGCCACCAGTTGATTTAAAAGAAAAAAGGTTTTCACCGGAGTACCCCTTTAAGGACAGCCACATGCCAAATCTTGTGCAGTTTAATTTGTTACTGATAGTCTCACAGGAGTCCTACAGGAGCACAATCTAAGACAGTGGTCTTCAAACTGTGGCCCTCCAGATGTTGCAAAACTACCGTTGGCTGTCCGGGCATGCTGGGAGTTGTAGTTTTGCAACATCTGGAGGGCCACAGTTTGAAGACCGCTGATCTAAGAGCTGCAATGCACTTTCTATTCTCCCCAGCTTACCAACCAGGAAATCATCATTCAAGAAGAGATATATGTGTTTATATAAAAATAAAAAAAATAAAAACTGAACCCCACCAAAAGCCTCAGATACGTTAACAATATTGAGAAGGCCTCTGCATCTATCTTAACATGTAAATCACATTAAAAGGAGAAGTCTTAGGGTAGGTTCACACGTGCAGATTTTTTTGCGGGTTTTCCGCTGCGCATTTGAAAGTGGGCAGGCTCTTCTCGGCTGTCTGCAGCAGATTTTCCACGGTGGAATTTACGTTGCGGAAAATCCGCTGCAGTCCCTACTGACTTCAATGGGGCTTGCAACGGATTTTCCGCAGCGTAAATTCTGCCGCGGAAAATCTGCTGCGGACAGCCGAGAAGAGCCCGCCCGCAGCGGAAAACCCGCAAAACAATCCGCCCATGTGAACCTACCCTTATGGTGAAAAACGTATCCTCTATCCGCAGGGGTTATAGATCGGTAGACCTACTGATAGGGGATACGTTTTTCATCACAAGACTTCTCCTTTAAGAAACACAGGAAGATAACTTACCAGTTCATTTCTTTCATCCACAAGCAATGTATTTCTATCTTCCAGTTTACGGATTGTAGCATTTAACTCAGCTATTCTTTTCTGATTCCTTCGCAAATCCTAGAAACATATCATTGAAATATGTGAGTTAATAATTTTTATTTATTTTTCAGTATATAAAATTATGCTTATTCAATGTGTCTATTTTTGGCTTTATACTATTTAATCTTCCACCAGTCATAGAAGATACTTTTTCGTATGACATAGTGTTAAAAGGTTACTCCGGTAATGTAAATTGTGCCCAACTCTTACCCCAGAGGTCCCTTATAAGACAGACTGGTCTCAGAAAATGGTGGCCAGAGCACTCCAAAGTAAGAGAGATGGATCCTGTTCTTGAGATTTCTGGGAAGCTCAGCGGTAGGCACCCCCACCCCAAGTTCATACATTTAGGGGATACGGAAAGTTTCACATAACTGGACAACCCCTTTATATCATGTCTTGCTTTTTAAAATTAATATTTGTTTTCATAATGTATATGTACATTTTAATATACTTTAACATAACCCTGATATATGTGTGTGTGTATATATATTCCTCCTCACTAATAATCCTCTGATTTTTGATCCATAAATTACAAGCCATATAACACAGGTGCGTGAGGTTATCTGCATGATGGTTTCTTTATTCATTTCAGCTTTCCTTGGAATATCCCCAAAAATGCAATAAGTTGGGTTTGTGAATGCAACTGCAGAAAGTGATAGTAAGTGTACTATTACACCACATTTGGAAGTGACATTTAATAGGACTATTTAACATAAGATATATTACTATACTTTTTTAACCCCTTAAGGACGCAGGACGTAAATGTACGTCCTGGTGAGGTGGTACTTAACGCACCAGGACGTACATTTACGTCCTAAGCATAACCGCGGGCATCGGAGCGATGCCCGTGTCATGCGCGGCTGATCCCGGCTGCTGATCGCAGCCAGGGACCCGCCGGCAATGGCCGACGCCCGCGATCTCGCGGGCGTCCGCCATTAACCCCTCAGGTGTCGGGATCAATACAGATCCCGGCATCTGCGGCAGTTCGCGATTTAAATGAACGATCGGATCGCCCGCAGCGCTGCTGCGGGGATCCGATCATTCATAACGCCGCACGGAGGTCCCCTCACCTTCCTCCGTGCGGCTCCCGGCGTCTCCTGCTCTGGTCTGTGATCGAGCAGACCAGAGCAGAAGATGACCGATAATACTGATCTGTTCTATGTCCTATACATAGAACAGATCAGTATTAGCAATCATGGTATTGCTATGAATAGTCCCCTATGGGGACTATTCAAGTGTAAAAAAAAATGTAAAAAAATTTAAAAGTAAAAGTAAAAAAAAAGTGAAAAATCTCCTCCCCCAATAAAAAAGTAAAACGTCCGTTTTTTCCTATTTTACCCCCAAAAAGCGTAAAAAACATTTTTTATAGACATATTTGGTATCGCCGCGTGCGTAAATGTCCGAACTATTAAAATAAAATGTTAATGATCCCGTACGGTGAACGGCGTGAACGAAAAAAAATTAAAAAAGTCCAAAATTCCTACTTTTTTAATACATTTTATTAAAAAAAAATTATAAAAAATGTATTAAAAGTTTTTTATATGCAAATGTGGTATAAAAAAAAAGTACAGATCATGGCGCAAAAAATGAGCCCCCATACCGCCACTTATACGGAAAAATAAAAAAGTTAGAGGTCATCAAAATAAAGGGATTATAAACGTACTAATTTGATTAAAAAGTTTGTGATTTTTTTTAAGCGCAACAATAATATAAAAGTATATAATAATGGGTATCATTTTAATCGTATTGACCCTCAGAATAAAGAACACATGTCATTTTTACCATAAATTGTACGGCGTGAAAACAAAACCTTCCAAAATTAGCAAAATTGCGTTTTTCGTTTTAATTGCCCCACAAAAATAGTGTTTTTTGGTTGCGCCATACATTTTATGATATAATGAGTGATGTCATTACAAAGGACAACTGGTCGCGCAAAAAACAAGCCCTCATACTAGTCTGTGGATGAAAATATAAAAGAGTTATGATTTTTAGAAGGCGAGGAGGAAAAAATGAAAACGTAAAAATTAAATTGTCTGAGTCCTTAAGGCCAAAATGGGCTGAGTCCTTAAGGGGTTAATCATATACAATCTATTCAAGTGCCTATGTTCTTGGATCTGCTAACATTATCTGAGCAGCCAAATTACCGTATGTGACCAATTATACATATGGTTTAGGTGCAAATAACTGAGAACTGTAGTTTCTGTGTATGGCAGATCCAAGCAGCATTCCATAAGATGATACAGAACAACACAGGTTGCAATGTAACAAAGCTATGAGCATAAACACTGCCATTTCAACAAACTTCCCATACATCAGCTACAAGAGAAGATAAAAAAAATATATCTTATTACAGGAAACCCTTCTTCCTGTACTCACATAACTGGTAATATCTCTTTTGAGTGAGGCAGAGATAAAGAGGGCTTATCATTTCACTAAGGGATCAGGTTACAGTAATTATCCAAAAAAAGTCTATGGAGAGAGATAGAGTAGAGGGACACAGCTGCAAAGAGAGAGACACTGATCCAAAGGTATTGATGCTGCTTCTAGTATGTCTGCAGCTACTTCATTCCAGAGCTGGATCCACAGTAACACTGCTTAGTACTTCTCTATAATGTCCTCCATTCTACTACTTCTTCTTTTTGTGTATGAAAGAGACACAAAGGCTATTTTCACACAGCAGAATCTCCCATTGATTTCAATGTGATTTTGCTGCACTGTTCACACTGCCGAATTTCCACGTCTGCAGAAACATTGAACTGGTTCACATATTTCGCTGTGTGAACAGAGCCTAAAGGGGAGAATTTCTTAGCTGCTCTGTGTTCTGGGTATGGATATGTTTACATGCCGGAAAATGGGTGGACATTCCGCACATTTGATTTGGACGCAGCTGTTCTGATGAACACTGGATTTTGGCTGATCTCCATTTCTGGGATCTAGTCAAACAGGAATTGCCTACTTATACAGTGATTGGCTGAGCCATCATTTCCTGATTGTTCAGATGTAACAGAAAGTGGAGAGCAGTGGCGACCACGTATATGTCAGAAGGGTAGCAGTTTTCTGTTGTTTTTTTTTTTTTTTGTTTAAAGCCAGCCTGAGCCTTTCTAAACAATACATATAAAACAACTAAAGCCTTTGCATTGATACATTTATGTGGAATACAATATTTCTGCAGTTGGTTTTCAATTAAAAATGATTTGCAGTTTTTTCCTGCTGCTTGTCAGTGCCACAATACACTCCAAGCTGCTTGATTCCGCTCAATCTCCAAGGCCAAAGGCCAGCTCTCTGTCTGCTTAGTCTCCAGCCCCCCTTTTTCCTCTCGTAAATGAACATCTATGCTCCAATGTGGTTTGGAGTCAGATGTCGGCATTGAGACTACATGGAATCAAGCGGTTTGCAGTTTATTGTCAAAAAAGTAAGCTACAGAAAAACTGAAGAAAAAAAAACATATAAAAAAAACAGTTGCAAAAATTTTTCATTCCACAGAATATATATCATGCACTGAAATGATATGTTAAGTTGTCCATAACTTTTACATCTGGATATAGAAAAGCAAAGCATAATTTATGATAAGTGATTTTAATGCAATCAATAACCCATGAAAGATGTGGTCATTTAGTCATCTCACCGGACTTCCACAGTGTTCTGATCCATCTCCTGCCCTTCCTGGGATTTCACGTTTTGGACTTCCTACATTACACTCCGCTTCCTTCACCAGGAATAATTGTTCATCCAAAGCTTCTTTCTGCAACTGGAGTTTCTGGAGAGAACTGGTTTGTGTCTCCAATTCTTTTTCTAGGGAGAATATTATCCTGTCTTTTGCCTTAATTTCATCCATCTGAAGAATAATATGAAGAAAATCATGTGTACCTACAGTAGCTGTATTTATATTTATATTTGATGTCCTTGAAAAATCAGCAATTGTGGATTGTATATCTGTGGAACCGCAACTTCAAATTCCCAGTGGGGATAGGGTAGGGTCATACGTAGTGCCTCCACAGCGTATTTCACCCTGAGGGATGTGCCATTGTCAGTCACTAGAGAGAGCTTGCTCTAGTTACTGGTGTTGGCGCATCCGCAGTGTGAAATACGATGCGGATGCACTATGTGTGACCCTACCCTAAAATTATTTTTCTATGATACAAATTAGAAAAATTAGACATGTACCACAAACATATGCACAAATGTGCTGTCTAGGTAAAATGACCTACACCCCTTTTCTCTTCTTCTCCCCTGTGGATCTGATCACTTCCTGTTTTTCTCTGTAAACTGTTGCCATGCAGAGAGATGCAACAGAGCACACACTTTCTCACAATTGCTCTTGATAGCGTTGTTCAGTGGAGACTGACAAGTAATATTTTCCTCTGAACTGAGCATGCCTGACCATGTCAGTGGATGCCCTAAGATGGTCGCTATAACCAAGGTCAACAGGGCAAAGCAAAGAAGGCATGCATTTTCAAAAATGCTTGGACCTTGGAAATATGTTTAATTTCTCATTATGCATCAGTTTAAACCTATTTACCTTCATGGTAAAACCCCCTAAAAGGGGTACTCTGGTACTTTCCCACAGTATAGGGGATAAGTGTCTGATCGCCGGGGGTCTAGATCATTGGGACTCCTCACGATCTGCTGCCCTGCTCCCCAGTACTCCTCATGCACTGAGCTGGCACCGCTCTGTGCACAGAGCTGTGTCAACTACCGCATGAAAAGGTGGCCAACACGACCCCTCCATGCATCTCTTTAGAGGAGATGGCGCTCGTGTATCTCTGGCTCTGCCATAGAGATGCATAGAGGGGGAATGTTGACCACCACTTCTTGTGGTGGTTGGCACAGGTTCATGCATGTAGCGGTGCCGGCTCAGTGCATGGGGAGAGCTGTGGCATCGGGAAGAAGATTGCGGGAGTCAAATTCGACAGATCCCCTACGATCAGACACTTATGCCCTATCCTGTAGATAGGAGATAAGTTGTAAAGTACCAGAGTACCCCTTTAACTGTCTATCCCTTGATAGCAGTCCTATCTATATCACCCTGCTGGCAATACTGGTTGTACATTAGGAGTTAATGTGCATTGTGCCAATAAACAAAAAATTGCAGTAGCCCAGGAATTTGTTGAACTAGTTGTAAACTAGTCCTTATTTGACTCTATGTAAGGGTTACGTTACCCTTTTAGTAAACTTTACCTATGAAAGATCTGGGTTTAGCAAATGTTATTTAAAATCATGAAAACAGTTTGGGGAAACAGTGGGCTAAATAAAGAAAAAACACCAATTCACTTTTTGAACCTGCATTTTGAACCTGTATTTTTTTTAACTAACTTGCATTCACCTCCTGTAAGCCAACAAAGGCAGAAGTCTTAGTATGAGGAAATTAGGGTAAAAAAAGGAAAATATTTTCCTAAATCGGTGAGTCAGGCTGACATTTCTTATATTTTTGAAATGCTATAGAAAGATTGGATGTGTAATCTGATGGCCCCTAAGGGGCAACAACATCTTTTTTACACTGGTGTTAATACATTCACACTAATGCTTACCAGTCTACGGATGTCCCGCTCACTTTCCCATTTAAATTTTGCAATCGTCTCCTGGTGGGACTGATGCTCACTCCTCAGATCTCCAGCTTTTATTTTGTCAGCTTGTATGATATTGTTGAGAGCCTCATCCACCTGTTTCTTAGCAGACTTTAGTTCTGTGATCTCCTGTAAGAGCTTAAGGCGCTCAGAGTCAAACACTTTCCTTGCCTCCTCACGCGCCTCAGTGGTCAGAGCTGTCCTTACTTTGTCGCTGCTGCCATCTCGGAGAGCATTCACAGCAGACTTTAACCTCAGGATCTCTGCCTCTTTTAGTTTAACCATCCGAGACATCTCCTGCTCGTGCTGTTTGATCAGGTTCTCCCTTACTGCCTGAAGCTCCTTCATCTTGTCCTCGTGCAGCTTGGCCTTGAGCTCTGAAACAGTAGCCGTGTGTCTGTGCTGCTCTTGCTCCTTTATCCTCTTGCTTTCCTGGGTCTTCTCTCTCTCAAGTCTTGTAACCTGAACATTACAGAGAGCAAACAAATCATTTTAGACTATAGCAGAGGTTGCACCAAGCTACATATGAAACATTAGAGGTGAGGCTCTCTGCTGGCCTTACCTATTGCCAACCCAAAAGCATGGAGTCATTCATTCAAGTTAAAGGGGTAACTTGACGCTTGTGACGTCACGGCCACGCCCCCTCAATGCAAGTGGGGCACGGCCATGGAGTCACGAGCCTCCGGCACTGCACCCGACGGTCTAAATGAATGCCAGGTGCACCAGGGAGATCACGGGGGTCCCCAGCGGTGGGACCCCCGCGATCAGACATCTTATCCCCTATCCTTTGGATAGGGGATAAGATGTCTAGGGGCAGAGTACCCCTTTAACACCTAAACAACAGAATGTATACTCTGATTCCCTTTTAAGCTAATATAAGAAATCATGACAAGTGAAATGACCAAACATTTCATATACCGTAGATTCAATTTCATTCCAATAAAAGCCTATGACTGGGTTTACACACCGTTCTATGAAAGTCTATAGAAACGTGGCAAACATTAGAATTACAGTTGTTTCATTAATCAGTGTGTGAAGTGACCGACACTTTTCCATAAACTTTCATACTGGAGATTATTAGATTGAAAATGTGGCTGTATTTATACCTATTTTATGCTTTGAATTTTGATTTCCATTTCATGATGTGTGAACGTAGCCTAAATATATTCAGCAAACTGCAAAAAATTTCATTACAAATCTGCAGGACTGAATCAAAGGATTTCTGGATCATGGAGGCCATCTGTCTTTTCATTGATATCTACTTTATTTGTTGTCATACCTTTGACTTTTCCTGATGAAGCTCAATTTGAATATCTGTTAATTTAGTCCTGAGGTCTTCATTTGCAGCTTGTAGAGCAAGTATGAGGGCTTCTGGCTTTTCGCCCTTGTTTCGCCCCTTTTTCGACATTATGTCTTACAGTTATTGTCTTTGACTTCACTTTTCTTAGTTAGCCATCCCCAATGGATGTTGGAGCTCCTGGTTTGTTAGGATTCCAGGAAGTAAAATATTCTTCTTTTGTGGAAGCCCCTTTGGAAAAAAAGGAATCACAATCAAATCATTGCATAAAAGACAAATCACTTTCGGTATCAGAGAATAAAGTCGTTTTTACATGGGTGGATTGTGAGCTGAATGAGCATTCCTATGAATGCTTGTTCCAAAAATCCAGCTGTGTAAAAGAGCTAGCCATCAGTGTCAGGCCCAAGGCCTGATTATTAAAATCCTATATGTGTATTATAAATTATAACTGTGTGTGATGTATTATCCAAGACATGGGTGAGGGGTCATTCAGACGGTGTATCCTTTTTGTGCATTGCATTTTATTGGGGGTCTGGCTGTTTGTTTGTATCTCCTTTGAAGTCAGAGGCCCTTTCAAGCAGCAGAATGTAAGGGGCACTCTGGTCCCATCATATAATCAACCAGATAAGAGGGCCAGGAACAGAGATGCCCCCCTGGTGGGATCAGAGAGGAGGGGGGAATGGAGTCTCTCTCCAAAAAGGCAGATATATAATATTTAACAATGCTAGATTCAGGGTGTTCAAGGCTGTGCCCAAAGCTGACAAGAGCTGGACTCTCACTCACAAAGGACAGCTATACCATCATGCTGTAAGAACTTCATTTTTGTTTTCTGAACTTGTCTTGCAAAACTCTTTTATATATTTTTGTACCTGTATGTCATTTGTTCCTGTATTTTTATATATTTAGCACTGTGATACCTTTTATCAGATTAAATGTTTTATTAATCAGCTCTGGTCTTTGAACTCTAAATATATGAGCTCACCTTTCTGAAGGAGGCTCTGGTAAAACATGTTTATCTAAGGGTTAATTTGGCAGTGGCGTTGCGATCGGGGTGCGGGGGGTGCACCCCGGTCGCATCGTACTAGTGGCACCAGGAGGACGTGACGTCACTCGCAGAGCGCCTGAAGAGAAGGAGCGCTGCGCTGGATGGGTGAGTGAGTGTGTGTCTGTCTCACTCTATCTCTGTTTGTGTGTCTCTGTGTGTGTGTGACTGTGTGTGTGTGTGACTCTGTGTGTGTGACTGTGAGTGTGTGTCTCTGTGTGTGTGTGTTTTTGTGTGTGTCTGTCGCTATCTCTGTCTGTGTGTGACTCTCTGTCTTTGTGTGACTCTCTGTGTGTGTGACTGTATGTGACTCTGTGTGTGTGTGACTGCGTGTGACTCTGTGTGTGTGTGACTGCGTGTGACTGTGTGTGACTCTGTGTGTGTGTGACTGTGTGTGACTGTCTGTGTGTGTCTCTCTGTCTGTGAGTGTGTGTCTCTCTGACTGTGTGTGTGTGTGTGTGTCTCTCTCTCTATCTGTGTGTGTGTCTCTGTGTTGTGTGTGTGTGTTTTTTTTTGTGTGGGGGGAGGGGGGGGTTGTTTGAACCAGCGATCTAATGTGGGGAGACTTTGACCTATTGTGGGGAACATGCAAGGGAACCTGCGGCCTAATGGAGGGAAACTACTACCAAATGTGGGGAATCTATGCTACATAATGTGGGGAAACTGCTACCTAATGTGGGGAAACTTCTACCTAATGTTGGAAAACTGCTACCTAATGTGCAAAAGCTGCTACATAATGAGGGAAAACTGCTACCTAATGTGGGGAATCTGTGCTACCTAATGTGGGGAAACTGCTACCTAATGTGGGGAATCTGTGCTACCTAATGTGGGGAAATTACTACCTAATGTGGGGTAACTGGTACCAAATGTGGGGAATCTATGATACCTAATGTGGGGGAACGGCTGCCTACCTTAAGTGGGGGAACGGCTGCCTACCTTAAGTGGGGGAACTGCTGCCTACCTAATGCTCCCCCCTGGCAGTAGCACCCTCATCATCCACCAGCAACCCCCCCAGCAGCAGCACCTCCAACAGCAGATCCTGATGGTGGATGATGGGTGTGCTCCTGCCAGGAGGATGATCCTGCCGATGGATGATGGGGGTGATACTGCCAGGGGGGATGGCCAGTAGCACCCTCATCATCCTCCAGCAACACCCCCCCAGTACTAGCATCCCCATCATCCACTAGCAACACCACCAGATTTATATTCAGAGGGTACAGTATGTGGCAGATTTATATTCAGAGGGTACAGTATGTGGCAGATTTATATTCAGAGGGTACAGTGTGTGGCGGTATTATATTCAGGGGTACAGTATGTGGCAGATTTATATTCAGAGGGTACAGTATGTGTTGGTATTATATTCAGAATGTACAGTGTGTGGTAGTATTATATTCAGTGGGTATGGTGTATAGAAGGTTTATAATCAAAGAGTGTAGTGTATAGTAGTATTATATTTAGAGGATACAGTGTCTGGCAGGTTTATAATAATACTTGTTTTCATATAAAGGATGAGAATGCGCTGACCTAGTGAGGAGATGTCTGGGCGCCACATTCTACAGACAGAAGTTTTAGCTGGAACAAGTCCTGGCGGTATGTATCATCTGAATTAGATAAGGAAATAGTATAGAGAAGACGTCACCTGTAGTCACTGATATCATTGTGTATTCTCCTCACTATGTCCCATCAGAGCTGTAGTCACTTGTCAGTTCTACAGTTATGATGAGTGAAACTACAATTCCCAGCATAACCTTACCACTGCATAAAGGGGTACTCTACTGGAAAACATTTTTTTAATCAACTGGTGCTACAAAGTTAAACAGATTTATAAATTACTTCTACTTAAAAATCTTAATCCTTCCAGTACTTATTAGCTGCTGTATAAGTGATTCACAGGAAGTTCTTTTCTTTTTTAATTTATTTTCTGTCTGACCACAGTGCTCTGTGCTGACACCTCTGTCCATGTCAAGAACTGTCCATAGTAGGAGCAAATCCCCATTGCAAACCTCTCCTGCTCTGGACAGTTCCTAACATGGACAGACTGGAAAGAACTACACAACTTCCTGTGGAGAATACAACAGCTTAACAGCTTACTTACAACAGTACTGTAAGGATTAAGATTTTAAATAGAACATCTGTTTAACTTTCTGGCACCAGTTGATATAAAAGAAAATGTTTTCCAGTGGAGTACCCCTTTAAGTAATTCTGGGAGCTGTATATTTAAATGGTGAAAACTTCTTTAACACTTTTCCATTCTGTGGCAACTGGTATATCTGATTATTATACTGGAATTTCTCACAATGCTCTACACCAGTGGTGTCTGTAACAACAGGCTAAAAACTTACTGAGGGGGGGGGGAGGTATGGGGCGACACCATTTTCTACCGCATCGGGTGACACCAACCCTAGCAACGCCACTGAATTTGGTAACTTGCTGGGACTAGTAGTGTATACCCAGAGGTCTGGTGGCCTTAACCCTTGCACCATCACACTCTCTCTAATGTCTTGGCTGGACCGATAGGGTGTGATTGTGAAACTGTTTGTTCGTCGGTTGACTGCATCTTATGTTCGGCCAATAAAATCATCCATATAATGTATGGCTGCACAATTGATTGGGCCTTGTGAAGGCTCAGTAAACATGAGCCATCACTGAGAATCATGCTCATTATAGGGAGCCTGTTGGCCCATGGCAAAGGGCCCTAACTCTTTGGACACCTTGAACAGGAAAGGCCTGAATTGGCACTACAACATGTTGTCCCAGGATTAGGAGGTATGGATTGCTAAGGCCCCTTTCACACTGCCGTTGCCCCCCATCAAAGTCTCTTTTTTTTTTCCCCCTGACTTTAACGGCCATTCTCATGATGGGGAGCAAAGGGCAACAACGGGTCCCGGCGGCTCACATTTACTATTATGGGGGCCGCAGGGCGCCATTATGAATAGCGGGAGAAAAAGACGGCACATGCAGTAATTTTTCTCCCGTTATTCTGCCCGGCTCTCCCGACGGCTGTCCCACTTCCGTGTGATAACGGCAGTGTGAAAGATGCTGCCTTATAGTTATTGCACATCTGTTAAGGGCATTTTACACAGGGCAGTTATTGGCCAGGGTTAATGGGCCAATTATTGCCCAGTGTAAATGGACCACGGATCAGCCAACAAACCGGCAGATGCCTATTGATTTTTAATGCAACCCATCACTCCTAGTAATTTGGCCGTTGAATGGATTCTTTTATCTAGTGCCAATTGACTTTTCTATAGTTAATTTACCCTTATATCTGCCAGCTGTCTGCCTTATAAAAGGAGACTTAAAACAGCATATAAAACAGGTGCTGTAATCCATAGCTATCAGTCATTCAGTGAAAATGATAACAGATTGGTTGCTATGAGTGTGTCAATTTTGAAATGTGTAGGAAGGAAAGCTTTTGGGATGACTGTCCCTCTTTGAATAGAAAAGGAGAGAAAAGCGCTAATCCATATTTAATATAACGGAAGCTTTATAAACTACATGTCAATTTTATATGGATAAAAAGATCTGCACAGGACTATGCAAAAAAAAAGTTATAAAATCCCACCTTTGACTTCAACCATCTACATCCATTGTCACCAGCTCTCCAGTCCTTATCTGTTGAGATAGAGAAAAATGTCACTCTTACAAGGTAGTAAAGAGTAAAACATATCTGCATCAAGGAGAGCCAGATAGCACTGCCATGGGCAAAACAATATGGAACGCATCAAAAATCAAAAGGAACATATGGAAAAACACAAAAAAACAAATTAAGAACTGGTAGTATCATTTGTTGCCCTATGCAAATGGAACCAATGGCAACAATTGACTGAATGCAATCGGCTTTTTTACATGCTCCCATTAATTTTTGTAGAGAGAGATTGGGCATGCACTCTGGCCAAGAAAATTAATTTGAGACCCTACTTTTTTTGTAATGTTGGGGAGGTCAAAAGCAATCATATTGACAGGTCAAAATAGTCAAAAGTTGTCGTTGATCAACCCATTAAAAATATATATATTGAAGACACAGTGCTGTTACTTTCACTAGGTCTGATTTAAAGGGGTATTCTGGGATTTTTTTTTATTTGACTATGCTACAGGGGCTGCAAAGTTAGTGTAATTCATAATATAGTGTCTGTACCTGTGTTTCATGGGGGTCTAAAAATTGTTCAGTGATTTTTGCCCCAATGTTTATTTTTAACAGCATACAAAATGACTGTTGTCTCAGGTTTTTCCAGGTTGCAATGCAGCCCGAGACACTACATAACTAGTCAGGTGTTTAGAGGGAGCCTGTCTTTGCTTCAATGGGTGGAGCAACTGCTGGGTGGGAGGAAGATCATTGTGCAAGGATTTGTAGTTTTGCAAAAGCTGGAGGCACCCTGGTCAGAAAACTCTGGTCTATTACACTAAAGGTAGCACAGGTGTGTTTCATTGGGTGGGATGCAGGGCTCAAGTCCTGCAGGAATGCATGGGAACTGGGTTCCTGCTCCTTTTCCACAGCAGGAAAACTGTTTTCATTAGCAGGACCAGCCCTTGAGTGGAAATCTTGGGTGAGTTCCCACACTTTATTTCCCAGGACTTGACCCCTGGTGGGATGGCTGATGTGTGGGAGGCAGAAAAGCGACCTCCCACTTACAAACAAGGAATTATGGCATTTGTTGTTAGAGGGAGGGAACTCCAACAGGAAATGGCAAATTCACAAAAATTTAGCCTCAGCATTATGATAATATCACAACATAGCCATTTAGCCCCAAGAGAAGTACGGATCCTTCCTAAGCATGTCCATTACTGTCTGACAAGTAAGTACTAAAATCACCTTATGGCGCATAACCCCTTTAAAGGGGTTATCCACCAGAAGGTGATTTTAATACGTACCTGGCAGACAGTAATGGACATGCTTAGGAAGGATCTGCGCTTGTCTTGGGGCTAAATGGCTATGTTGTGAGATTACCATATCATAGAAACATAGAATGTGTCGACAGATAAGAACCATTTGGCCCATCTAAACTGCCCAATAATCTGAATCCTATCAATAGTCCCTGGCCCTATCTTATATGAAGGATAGCCTTATGCTCATCCCATGTATGTTTAATCTCCTTCACTGTATTTGCAGTGACCACTTCTGCAGGAAGGCTATTCCATCCACTACTCTCTCAGTAAAGAAATACTTCCTGATATTACTGCAGAAACCTTTGCCCCTCTAATTTAAAACTACATCACACATCATAACACTGTGGCTAGCTTTTTGTGAACTGGTATTTCCTATTTCAGTTTTATTCTTTGCCTACAAATCCCATAATTCCATTTTCCTCCCTCCCACATATCAGCCACCCCACTTATTGAAACATAAATGAGCTGCATCCATTCAAAACACCTGTGGTTTTCAATCAGGATGCCTCCAGCTGTTGCATTAGTTGCACATTGATCCCTCCACCCATTGAAGCAGACAGGCTCCCTGTCATCAGCTGACTAGTGAGTCAGGTCTCGGCCGCATTGCAACCTGGGAAAAATCTGAGACAACAGTCATTTTGTATGCTGTTAAAAATAAATATTGGGGTGAAAATCACAGAAGGATTGTGAGAAAAACCATCACACACAGGTACAGACATTATATTATGAATATGAACTACACTAACTTTACAGCCCCTGTAGTATAGTCAAATCACTAGGTATTTGGAGATTTAGTAACATAGTAATCTTCTTATTACAGATGACAAAGTTGAATAATTAACAAAATAACAACAAGCCAGATCTGTTCTAAGTTCAGACCATAAAATTAAGAATTATTGTAACCCCCTCTTCCCCACAACTCCTCTGGTTACACAATGAATCCCCACTGATGGCCAACCATTATGGTAGGTGGAAGCAAAGGACCTGTTGGTCGTTTCTTTATACTAGATTATGTAGAGTAGAAAAGCACAGTAAATTTTGTTTATTAAAGGGAATGTTTAATCAAAAAATGACCTACTGTTTAAATTAGGTTTCTATGTTAACCATATTTTTAATTAATATTGGGTGATATTTTTTCTAATTTTCAATTCTACGTATTTTTAAATGATCATGAAATCTTCTGGCCACTAGGCCTAAATCTTTCCCAGTAATGCATTTCTTCTAAGCACAGACAGGATTACAGTGAAAAGCGGATTACAGTGAAAGGCGACACCATTTGAGGGATAACAATGGACCCACTACCATACAGAGAGAAACAAGCCCCCCACCCTCTACACATTGTAGAATGACCTCTGAAAAGGTCACAGAGAGTGCCCAGTAGTGTCTCCAGTTTATCTAAATTGGACAGATCCTATCTATTGTTGTCTATAGTGAATGGGTCCTGCAGTAAAGCATATTTGTAAATGCTGTTAAAAACAGCACAGGCATGATGGCATTCCCCATAATACAGTGGTCCCTCAAGTTCAATATTAATTGGTTCCAGGACGATTCTTGTATGTTAAAACCATTGTATGTTGAGCCTATTGTAAGTTGAGGGACCACTGTATTGTGTAAAAAAAAAAAAAAATTCCAATGAGAAAATATAAACAGATTGGAAAAAAAAGAACGTGTTTCAGTATCTGTGTCTTATTATGAAAAGAAATCAAGGTGATACATTTCCTTCAGAGAAAGAAATACACCAAAAAGGCTTGTCACTGATGACAGAGCTGGGAGAGTCTTGAGCTGCATACATGTATATTCTATTATGACAGATACGAGCAAGGCAAAGATAACTAGAAATGTAATTATTTATGCAGGCCAAAAGGAAAGGGCAGCCATTGCCAAGAAAGAGCAGCATATGGGCAGAAACACAAGAGACAAGAGGGAGGGAGGATTCATGAGTACGGTCCATGGAGTAGATGCTAACACAACACTATAACATGCTGCAGGACTGGATGGGAGCATCTGTATCATCATGTGTAAATGTTATAGAAAAATCTAGAATTTTAATACTGTGTAGGTATAATTTCATCCCAGATATTTACACTTTCCATCCTTTTGCTTTAATTTAGACTTCCCTTTCATAAAAAAAAATACATGGAAATATACTACACAACTAAAGTGACATATCAAGTGACATAATCCATTATTTTAAATGGACACTGCCATTAAAATGTACTTTTAATATGACACACTGTGTAAATAAAAACGTTTCTAATATATTTGTTTCAAAACAAAGTGTCGTTTTCTATGTGCTTTTTTTACTTTGAAAAGCTGGCCACTAGCGGTCTCCCTACTGGTCCAGACTGCATTTTCACCCCCTCTCGCGCACTGACTTTGGACTTCTGCTGGCCGGGCAGAAGTCCAAATTCAGGAAATGCAGTCTGGACATATTCTCCCCATGGCTCGCTCTCTGCCTGTAAATGAAACAGGCAGAAAACGAGCTCGGTGCACAGCGTGCATATACCCCCTGACACACTGAGCCTGCGCGCGTAACTCTCAGTGCAGCGCACGGGATAGAGAGAGAATGCATTGCAGCACATCGCAGGACTGGTGAAGAATCTCATATGAGCGTTTGGAGTATGTTATAAGGATATTAATAATGCGCAGCATAGATAAGATGAGGAAGGGCGGAAGTGAGCCCTGCAGGCTTCAGATGACGTCGCGCCTGCCGGGCCACACCCCCTCCCTTGCTCACAGATGTCACGGAGAGTGAGCAGGCATACAGGTCAGCAAAAAAGGTACATGGGGGGGGCGGTTTCAGCTTAAAAAAAAAAAGGGATGTAGCTCAGGATAAATTAGGTAGAGAACAAAGAGGACAGAGCACTAGTGTTGTGCTGTACCCTCTTCTTACCCTGCTTTTCCCCAGGACAGGGATTCCCAGTCACTTGATTGTATGGAAGTGCAGGGAGGCCAATTTCAAGTAAAATGGGTCTTCTGCAGTTCCCTGAATAGGTTGATGGCCAGGAGCACTACTAAGAGGAGGACAAAGTGCTGCACCAGTGCTGCACCCCTTCATTCTCATGATTGGTGGAGGTCTCATCGATATCGATTTGCCACTGCTAACGTTATTATGAGATGGAAAACCCCTTTAAATTAGTGCATATTTACAACCTACATTTCTTCATGTTTTACCAACCCCAACGTATCCCCAAGGGAAACATGATATGGTCTATCCCAGCAAGACTATTAGGTTTTCTTGCCCTAGTCTCAGAGTCAGTGGGGCTAACATAGGTCATAATAGTGGGAGGATTTTTACTAAAACATCACTATGAAGCAGGTGACAACAGCACCTGGGGTAGGAACTATTCATTTTGCTGGACATCAAATGGACCAGCAGTACCAGTTTATTATAGAAAAGCCTGGGTCACCCATAACATTGCCATTTGTTAATTGGCCACTGCCATTGGAAAAATCTTTTGTCATGTCCTAGCGACACGTCAAAAATTCGCATCAGCGGGGGTCTGAGTGTTCAAACCTCTGCTGATTAGAAGAACTAGCTGGGAGAATTTTGAGCTTGTGGGGGGGGGGGGGGGGGGATTTATCATTGTAGTGTAAGTGAAGCATTTTTCTACTCCTTTTTTGTTTGTGTGCTGGTAATGTGTAGGAGCACCAGATTTATTAAACAGTCGCAGAGCATTTGATAAATTTTGTGCAGGTCACATTTTCTGAAATTTAACTTTTCACATACACCAAAAAGCTAAGATAGGTCTGGGCTGGTGTAGTTTAGAGAATTTTCGATGGTTTTTGCACCTTTTCACAAAAAGGCGGACTTTATAAAACCCGTCCATATCATGCATATTGCCATTACAACTCAAAATCAGCAGAAATGTGCAAACCAAAAGGCGCAAAAAAGGACATTTGTGCCAAAATATCGCCAAATATAAATGGAAAAAAACGGTAAAAACAATGATAAATGCCGACCAGTGCGTTCTCCGCCAGCTCCATGTCATGTGATCGAGACAAACTCGCTATGTAGGTCTATGAGAGTGTCTTGATGATGTCACGCAGGCGGGAGAGAGGGAGGGGGGCCAGTGAGCGGATCACACGGCAGTGCAGACTCCTCCCGGCTCGTTCTCCTGATCGGCGCAGATCTGAACACTCAGACCCCCGCCGATCTAAACTTTTGACTTTCTGCTGGAGCGGAAACGGGGTTATGCTTTAAAAAAAATTAGATTACAAAACTATGAATATGGGGACACACCCTAATGCTTTCACTCGGTGATCATTATGCAGGTATTTGTGCTTTTCTAGGTGCTATTACTCAGTATTCAGGCTGCTGTTATACATTATATGGAAATAATACATCAGGCTGAAAGAAATCAGACTGAATGGATGTATCAGGTAATGGGGAATGCCTGTGGTTAGAGAGAGGGGTCTGGCTGCTCATACTGCAGCATGCTGCCAGCTCTCCTTTGTGCGGCTTCTCCTTAGTACAACTGCACTGCAGAATTTTAATGAGGAAGTCATTGCTGGATGCAAAACCAACACAGCTGTCACTCGGGGTACCAAGAAAAGGAGTACCGGCATGCCACATCATAATAGATTTCTTCAATACTGCACCATTCACATACACGTATAGCTTGTGTTTCCCCATATTGCAGGAATACATTTAACTGGCAACTGGGACTTTATTCTGTAAAATTATTGTGTTATATTTCATACGTACACACATATATATATATATATATATATGGTGTCCCGGTACAGGACATGTCCTGTCCCTTTTGTCTGGAGTCCCCTCAGCCAGAGTCCCTCCATGATAATGGTCTTTCTTGAAGGGCTAACCCCTAGTCGCCTCTCAATATGTTAATATGCAATGTATATATTTATATATTTAATTCATTTAGTATACCTATGTATAGGACCTTAGAGGTCAAGAGCCTTTAATTTATGTTATGCCATGGTTCATGTGATATACCCAGAGTTCCAGAGGTCAGGACTTACAGGTTTTGCTGACCAATGAGCTTTGTCCCTCCCCCTTAGTATATAAGGGGCTGCTGCCACTTCATTCACTCTTTTCCTGCTCTTTAGTTCCGGACTATCAAGCAGCACTAATCTCATAGCACATCATCAATTAAGGCTAGGCCTGAAGCCTTATCTTCCGCAGCCACTAAACCATGAGTTATCCAGCTCAAAACTACTAAAATCCTGTGTGACTACTACAACTCAATTATCCTAAATTCAGTAGCACAGTGGCTAGCAAATCAAAGCTCATTGTATTCAGAAGTCCCAGCAAACCTGTGAGGACCCTAAACTACGGTCCTCTATACAAAGACTGTTCTGTTATCTGCAGTTGCATAAAATATGCAGTAAAGTTTATTCCGGCTTCATCAAATATCCGCTGTGGACATTCAATTATTTCTCCCTACCGTTTCTGGGACGGTTGGCGGTAGGACCATTTATCTAAGGAAACCGCATCCTGGTGTCCTGCACCACCACCTAGTCACTATATATATATATATATATATATATATATGTAAATAATTACTTCTATTCAGAGTAAATATACAATATGGCAATACAGGCATAAAGAAGCAGCACAATGGGGGAGATTTACCAAAACCTGTCCAGAGGAAAAGTTGCTGAGTTGCCCATAGCAACCAATCAGATTGCTTCTTTCATTTTTAGAGGCCTTTTTTCAAAAATGAAAGAAGCAATCTGATTGGTTGCTATGGGCAACTTAACAACTTTTCCTCTGGACAGATTTTGATAAATCTCTCCCAATGTCTACTATAAACCTGCAAAACAGACACAACACTACAGCCATAGTTTTAACACTTTAGGACAGTGTTTCTTAACAAGGGTGCTTACAGCTGTTTCGAAACTACAACTCCCAGCATGCCGGGAGTTGTAGTTTCGCTACAGCTGGAGGCACACTGGTTGGAAAACACTGCTCTGGGATATGGCAGGGAAAGGGATCAGGAAAGCATTGGTGCTCAATATCAACCAAGGTAGACAGCTATAAGAGTTGCAAAGGTATTGCAATAATATAACCATTCCAGACAATCATTACGTTGGAAATAAATAGACGTAAAGGGGTTATCCAGGTTTAGAAAAACATTGTTACTTTCTTTGAAAAGTGGTGCCATAGCGGTCCTCAGGTTGTGTGCGGTATTACATCTGAGCTCCATTTACGTCAGTAGAGCTAAACTGTAATACCACACACTAAGGCTATGCTCACGCTGCAGCATTTCCGCATTGAAATCTGTATGGAAATTCTGCATGTGTTTATAGCCTTATTACCTTCAATGGGATATCACAGTCCTATTCACATGGCCGAATTTCCGGTGTGAAAAATTCTGCATTCAGCAAAAATATAAGTCATGTTTTCTCTGCGAAATGCAGATTTTGTGCAGAATTCACGCTGAAGTCACACAGATTCTGCACTAAATTTGAACTTTTTCAATGAATAAAAGCATTTTTTAAAGGGGTTATCCAGGAAAAACGTCAACTGGCTCCAGAAAGTTAAATAGATTTGTAAATGACTTCTATTAAAAAATCTTAATCCTTTCAGTACTTATGAGCTGCTGAAGCTGAGTTGTTCTTTTCTGTCTAAGTTCTCTCCGATGACATGTGTCTCGGGAACCGCCCAGTTTAGAAGTAAATCCCCATAGTAAACCTCTACTACTCTGTGCAGTTCCAGAGACAAGCAGAGATGTCAGCAGAGAGCACGGTTGCCAGACAGAAAACAACAGCTCAACTTTAGAAGCTGATAATTATTGAAATGATTTTTTTTTATAGAAGTCATTAACAAATCTGTTTAACTTTCTGGAGCCAGTTGATATAAAAAAAAAAAAAAGTTTTTTCCTGGAATAACCCTTTAAATGTGCTTGGTGTATTCATACATAATTCATGTGAAAATTTCACAGAAATCCTACATAGATGCAGAATTCCAGGCATATTAACGTGGCAGCGGACTGTGCAGAATTTACAGAATGTCTGCCATCTGCACATAGCCTTAGGCCAGGTACACACTGAGAATCTGAAATCAGTCGGCGCTAGGACCACGTGGACATTGCTGTCCCCATAGACTGCAGTGTATGCGGAACAGATTTCGCCTGAAGAATGAACAAGTCCATTCTATTGGCGGTGGAATTTCACAGGCAGAATGTCTACCGCTGAAATTCTGGAGTGTGCACTGTGCAGCGGAATCCCCCTGCCAGCAATGAGATTCTGCCGCACCGGAATTTCCAACTGAAATTTCAAAGCAGAATTCTGGTCAGAAATTCCGTAGTGTGAACCCGGCCTAACTGGAGACACGAGTGGATAAAACCTTTAACTATATACAGGGAAACCTCTCCAAAAGACCACCACTTAAAGAAGATAACCCCTGATAGAGACCAGTTTTTTTCTGTGATGGATTTTCAGTTCCCTTTTATCATTTGCACAGTAAGCCTCCTGCACATAACCATACACAATTTCAGTGAAAGTATTCTTGAGGTACTGTCTTAAAGGGAACTTGTGTCACCTAGATTTTTTTTTACTGATTAGAGCCAGATACTAAAACATGCTTTTCATTTTCTCATTGTCAATAATTTTTTTTGTACATTATTATGGGGCAGCGATTCTGCCTGAGCAACTTTTAGCAACATTTAGAGATACGCTTTAAATTGACCACAATAATTTTGAGCTGACCAGTTGACTTCTATGGGTGAGTTTTTTTTTTAGGAATGCTCTGTCACCTGGGCCGAGGTTAGTTCAGGAGGTTAGTTGTGACCAAAGTCTATCGAGAGTGATCTGATCCCATCTTATCTATATACTGGTTTCACCTTTTACTGTAATCCTGCATGTGGGGATAAGGAGGATGATTAGGCTTTGTGGCCAGTAAGCAGGATTTAAAGGGGTATTCCGGGCTTAACTAACTTTTAATTATCCTGCCCATTATGAAGAATTATGCTAGTTTTACATTTACTTGCTATACCGCTCTGCCATGGATCGTCTTCTTTTTCATCATTATATGGTCCCCCCCCAGGTCTAGTGTTTCCTTTCAGGTCCTGACGTTCGTCTCACAATCCTTTGCAGCTTGAGGCGGCAGCTGGGATCGGGGGCTTGGCTATTTCTTGCATTTCCTCACAAGCTAGCCCCCTGATGACATTTGCGGTCCATCTGTAGATCCTGACGTGCCGGTGTTCCCTGCGTGATTGCCGAGATCACGGGATGCCGGCACGTTAGGAGGATGTACATATAATGAAGAAAAAGAAGACGATCCATGGCAGAGCGATATAGCAAGTAAATGTAAAACTAGCATAATTATTCATAATGGGCAGGATAGTTAAAAGTTAGTTAACCCTGTTGTACCCCTTTAAAGGGGTTGGATACTTCAATGGTAATGTAATGAAACTTGTATGAATGAGAATGATATATCATTTAGTGTAGATATTGAAAAGACCAGCTCACCACCTTGTGAACTCTCTAGATTGGAGGAACTTCTGGTGTTTTAGGAAGCACCAAACAGTTATCCAAGCCGCATACTTGGTGTGAACAGGTCCATAACAAAAAACGTGCAGGTTCCAGCTCCCCAAAAAATTTAAAAGTCCAAAATTTATTTCACATGGTTAAAATAATGAAAACCAAAATAAGGTGGTTTTAAAAGCATAGCAGAAACACCGACGCGTTTTGAACCATTAAGGTTCTTAGTCCTGTGCCATTACTAAGAACATGATGGTTTGAAACATGTCAGTGTTTCTGCTATGCTTTTAAAACCCCCTTATTTTGGTTTTCATTATTTTAACCATGTGAAAAAAAATTTGGACTTACATTTTTTTGGGAGCTGGAACCGGCACATTTTTTGTTATGGATCATTTAGTGTGTGTCATTGTGCATAATGAGAAAACTCTGACCCCTCATTCCCCTGTCCTTCTAATGTGCCAGAAAGCTCTCATCCATACCCTGGTGTCCTATGGAGGAGCATGTGACCATACAATGTCCCTCTGCCTCCTCCACTGTGCCTGTACTACTTTCTTACACACAATGCATTCCTATGGAGGAGGCTGAATGACCACATGTTATGGATGAGAAAGCTGTCCGGCTGCATCAGAAGGACAAGGGATCAAGAGGGAGGAGCTTCCTCGTTAAATATAATAAGACATAACTATATTATAGGATAGTATGTAAGTGGCAAATCATTCTCATTATGACAAATTTCATTAAAGGGGTTATCCTGCGGAAGGGTTCCTATTTCTAAAGACGTCCAGGCTGCCTCTGGTACTGCTGCTCCTGGTCTCAGGTGCTCTCCTTTTCCTGGTGCAGTGGCCTAATATGTCAATTGCTGCTCAGCACTATTGGGCCACAGAACCAGGAAGAGGAGCACATCTGGTCCGAAAGCATTGGAGTCTCACTCACTGCCTGAGGTGGGACACTGATTGGAGCATCAATTGGAGTATTGGGCCCCATCACCCGGAGAGCACCAGAGACTGAGAGCTGTATTACTGAAGAAAATTGGGGAGTGCACAAAGTATGTACAGCTTTAGATCAGTTTCTGATGGCACATTCTGTTTAATGAAGGAAACTGATATACAGTATGCTGGATATAAAAGAAATAAAAACCTGATCTAAATTTAGTGCAGTCTAGTGTTACAAGTGTAAATTGTTTATTTGAAAACAGCCTGTAAATGGAGTAGTAGTGAGGGGCTGGTAAACCCCAATAGCCCAAAATGAAGGAGGTGTGTAATGGCATGAATAAGGGATATGGGGATGGAGCTTTTGCTGTCTAGCCCCCTTTGCACTACTGTATGTAAGTGTGAGATGACACAGGAAACAGAACTAAGAAAAATAACGTCTTCCCTATGTCATAGTGGTGTCTCCTAGAGCAAGTTTATCTGTGATCATATTTCAACACGCAAGAGTAATTCGCATTTTCATTGGCAACCATCAGAATGCTTTTGTCTTTCTCTTTACTTCCTCCACTTTCCAGAACCCTGGCCCTCATTTCCCTGGTCTATCCAGAATTATGAGAATCAAATTTGTACAGTCCAAAATGCATAATTTCTCTGAACAAAATTGATTTCTGAAAACAAACTAAATATATAGAATTCTTGTGATAATGTTGGTCCAGTCTGATCACCACTTGGGATCAGGAGGGATTCTTTTCCCTTTTAGGATAGATTGGGTCATATCCTATGTTTTTTTTTTTACCTTCCTTGGTTCAATTTGATGATTTTTTTTTTTATCCAAACTATGTACCAATGTGGATAACTGAAGTATCTGAGACATGATGCTAATTGTATTCATATGACCAGATATCAAGGACACAGGTTTTAAGCCTGTGGTACATATACCCTAAAGGTTATAGTTCTTGACCCTTGGAGTATTCATACAGTCCTCACATTTTTAATACACTACATTGCATTTAGTAAACTATAGCGTATGATCTTAATCTTGGGGCACTTAAATTTGAAACATTGAGAAACACTTGTCTAGGATAAATAAGTACAAATTCCTGCCACCCACCTACCCTCACCAACCCAGTTAACATATGCCCACAACGGCAGATGAAGTTCTTAAATAACTGTTCAATTATATTAAAGTAGATGCTTCCGAATGACTGGTCAACTTGAAGAGAGAAATCTGAAGTAGGATTAGTGCTGCTTCCAAGTATCGCTCATCCTTGTTGAGGAAGTCAAAAGAATATGTGAAAAATGTCTGGAGAGGATATGAAGAAGCAGAGAATACAGACAATTCATTTCATGTACTTATCTTTAAAGACATCTTTCAATTGCTAGGTTACTGGAGGGCATCATTATAAGCAATAAATAAGTTAAAGGGGTTGTCCATGAAGCATAAAAGCTCTTCTGCTCCCAGAGGTCACTTCCCCCCTCTCCACGTCTTGGAAGTCACAACATCGGCATCTTCGTGAGGCTACACATCTTGACGGTCAGCCACACTCTCTTGTCTCTCATGCCCCCCCCCCCCCCATACACACATTTTATAAATTGTTACGCCGAGCGCTCCGGGTCCCCGCTCCTCCCCGGAGCGCTCACCACATCCTCGCTACTGCAGCGCCCCGGTCAGATCCACTGACCGGGTGCGCTGCGATACCGCCTCCAGCCGGGATGCGATTCGCGATGCGGGTGGCGCCCGCTCGCGATGCGCACCCCGGCTCCCGTACCTGACTCGCTCTCCGTCGGTCCTGTCCCGGCGCGCGCGGCCCCGCTCCCTAGGGCGCGCGCGCGCCGGGTCTCTGCGATTTAAAGGGCCACTGCGCCACTGATTGGCGCAGTTGTTCTAATTAGTGTGTTCACCTGTGCACTCCCTATGTATACCTCACTTCCCCTGCACTCCCTCGCCGGATCTTGTTGCCATTGTGCCAGTGAAAGCGTTTCCTAGTGTATTCCTAGCCTGTGTTCCAGACCTCCTGCCGTTGCCCCTGACTACGATCCTTGCTGCCTGCCCCGACCTTCTGCTACGTCCGACCTTGCTCTTGTCTACTCCCTTGTACCGCGCCTATCTTCAGCAGTCAGAGAGGTTGAGCCGTTGCTAGTGGATACGACCTGGTTACTACCGCCGCTGCAAGACCAACCCGCTTTGCGGCGGGCTCTGGTGAATACCAGTAGTAACTTAGAACCGGTCCACTAGCACGGTCCACGCCAATCCCTCTCTGGCACAGAGGATCCACCTCCTGCCAGCCGAATCGTGACAGTAGATCCGGCCATGGATCCCGCTGAAGTTCCACTGCCAGTTGTCGCCGACCTCACCACGGTGGTCGCCCAGCAGTCGCAACAGATAGCGCAACAAGGCCACCAGCTGTCTCAACTGACCGTGATGCTACAGCAGCTACTACCACAGCTCCAGCAATCATCTCCTCCGCCAGCTCCTGCACCTCCTCCGCAGCGAGTGGCCGCTTCCGGCCTACGACTATCCTTGCCGGATAAATTTGATGGGGACTCTAAGTTTTGCCGTGGCTTTCTTTCGCAATGTTCCCTGCACTTGGAGATGATGTCGGACCAGTTTCCTACTGAAAGGTCTAAGGTGGCTTTCGTAGTCAGCCTTCTGTCTGGGAAAGCTCTGTCATGGGCCACACCGCTCTGGGACCGCAATGACCCCGTCACTGCCTCTGTACACTCCTTCTTCTCGGAAATTCGAAGTGTCTTTGAGGAACCTGCCCGAGCCTCTTCTGCTGAGACTGCCCTGCTGAACCTGGTCCAGGGTAATTCTTCCGTTGGCGAGTACGCCATCCAATTCCGTACTCTTGCTTCCGAATTATCCTGGAATAATGAGGCCCTCTGCGCGACCTTTAAAAAAGGCCTATCCAGCAACATTAAAGATGTTCTGGCCGCACGAGAAATTCCTGCTAACCTGCATGAACTCATTCATCTAGCCACTCGCATTGACATGCGTTTTTCCGAAAGGCGTCAGGAGCTCCGCCAGGATATGGACTTTGTTCGCACGAGGCGTTTTTTCTCCCCGGCTCCTCTCTCCTCTGGTCCTCTGCAATCCGTTCCTGTGCCTCCCGCCGTGGAGGCTATGCAAGTTGACCGGTCTCGCTTGACACCTCAAGAGAGGACACGACGCCGCATGGAGAATCTTTGCCTGTACTGTGCCGGTACCGAACACTTCCTGAAGGATTGTCCTATCCGTCCTCCCCGCCTGGAAAGACGTACGCTGACTCCGCACAAGGGTGAGACAGTTCTTGATGTCAACTCTGCTTCTCCACGCCTTACTGTGCCTGTGCGGATATCTGCCTCTACCTTCTCCTTCTCTACTATGGCCTTCTTGGATTCCGGATCTGCAGGAAATTTTATTTTGGCCTCTCTCATCAACAGGTTCAACATCCCGGTGACCAGTCTCGCCAGACCCCTCTACATCAATTGTGTTAACAATGAAAGATTGGACTGTACCGTGCGTTACCGCACGGAGCCCCTCCTAATGTGCATCAGACCTCATCACGAAAAAATTGAGTTTTTGGTCCTCCCCAATTGCACTTCCGAAATTCTCCTTGGACTACCCTGGCTTCAACGCCATTCCCCAACCCTTGATTGGTCCACAGGAGAGATCAAGAGCTGGGGTACTTCTTGTTTCAAGGACTGTCTTAAACCGGTTCCCAGTACTCCCTGCCGTGACCCTGTGGGTCCCCCTGTAACCGGTCTCCCTAAGGCTTATATGGACTATGCTGACGTATTTTGTAAAAAACAAGCTGAGACTTTACCTCCTCACAGGCCTTATGACTGTCCTATTGACCTCCTCCCGGGCACTACTCCACCCCGGGGCAGAATTTATCCTCTGTCCGCCCCAGAGACTCTTGCTTTGTCTGAATACATCCAGGAAAATTTAAAAAAGGGGTTTATCCGCAAATCCTCCTCTCCTGCCGGAGCTGGATTTTTCTTTGTGTCCAAAAAAGATGGCTCCCTACGTCCTTGCATTGATTACCGCAGACTTAATAAAATCACGGTAAAGAACCGCTACCCCCTACCTCTTATCTCAGAACTCTTTGATCGCCTCCAAGGTGCCCACATCTTTACCAAACTGGACTTAAGAGGTGCTTATAATCTCATCCGCATCAGGGAGGGGGACGAATGGAAAACTGCATTTAACACCAGAGATGGACACTTTGAGTATCTAGTCATGCCCTTTGGCCTGTGCAACGCCCCTGCCGTCTTCCAAGACTTTGTTAATGAAATTTTTCGTGATCTCTTATATTCCTGTGTTGTTGTGTATCTGGACGATATTCTGATTTTTTCTGCCAACTTAGAAGAACATCGCCAGCATGTCCGCATGGTTCTTCAGAGACTTCGAGACAATCAACTTTATGCCAAAATGGAGAAATGTCTGTTTGAATGTCAATCTCTTCCTTTCCTAGGATACTTGGTCTCTGGCCAGGGACTACAAATGGACCCAGATAAACTCTCTGCCGTCTTAGATTGGCCACGCCCCTCCGGACTCCGTGCTATCCAACGTTTTTTGGGGTTCGCCAATTATTACAGACAATTTATTCCTCATTTTTCCACTATTGTGGCTCCTATCGAGGCTTTAACCAAGAAGAATGCCAATCCTAAGTCCTGGTCTCCTCAAGCGGAAGACGCATTTAAACGGCTCAAGTCTGCCTTTTCTTCTGCTCCCGTGCTCTCCAGACCTGACCCATCTAAACCCTTCCTATTGGAGGTTGATGCCTCCTCAGTGGGAGCTGGAGCGGTCCTTCTACAAAAAAATTCTTCCGGGCATGCTGTTACTTGTGGTTTTTTTTCTAGGACCTTCTCTCCGGTGGAGAGGAACTACTCCATCGGGGATCGAGAACTACTGGCCATTAAATTGGCACTTGAGGAATGGAGGCATCTGCTGGAGGGATCAAAATTTCCAGTTATCATTTACACCGACCACAAGAATCTCTCCTATCTCCAGTCTGCCCAACGGCTGAATCCTCGCCAGGCCAGGTGGTCTTTGTTCTTTGCCCGTTTTAACTTTGAAATTCATTTTCGCCCTGCCGACAAGAACATTAGGGCCGATGCTCTCTCTCGTTCCTCGGATGCTTCGGAAGTAGAGGTCTCTCCGCAACACATCATTCCTCCTGACTGTCTGATCTCCACTTCTCCAGCCTCCATCAGGCAAACTCCTCCAGGGAAGACCTTCGTTTCTCCACGCCAACGTCTCGGGATTCTCAAATGGGGTCACTCCTCCCACCTCGCTGGCCATGCGGGCATCAAAAAGTCTTTGCAACTCATCTCTCGCTTCTATTGGTGGCCGACTCTGGAGACGGATGTTGTTGATTTTGTGCGGGCCTGTACTGTCTGTGCCCGGGATAAGACTCCTCGCCAGAAGCCTGCTGGTCTCCTTCATCCTCTGCCTGTCCCCGAACAGCCTTGGTCTCTGATTGGTATGGACTTTATTACAGACTTACCCCCATCCCGTGGCAACACTGTTGTTTGGGTGGTCGTTGATCGATTTTCCAAGATGGCACATTTTATTCCTCTTCTTGGTCTTCCTTCAGCGCCTCAATTGGCAAAACAATTTTTTGTACACATTTTTCGTCTTCACGGTTTGCCCACGCAGATCGTCTCGGATAGAGGCGTCCAATTTGTGTCAAAATTCTGGAGGGCTCTCTGTAAACAACTCAAGATTAAATTAAACTTCTCTTCTGCTTATCATCCTCAATCCAATGGGCAAGTAGAAAGAATTAACCAGGTCCTGGGTGACTATTTACGGCATTTTGTTTCCTCCCGCCAGGATGACTGGGCAGATCTTCTACCATGGGCCGAATTCTCGTACAACTTCAGAGTCTCTGAATCTTCTTCTAAATCCCCATTTTTCGTGGTGTACGGCCGTCACCCTCTTCCCCCCCTCCCTACTCCCTTGCCCTCTGGTTTGCCCGCTGTGGATGAAGTGACTCGTGATCTTTCCACCATATGGAAAGAGACACAAAATTCTCTTTTACAGGCTTCATCTCGCATGAAAAAGTTTGCCGATAAGAAAAGAAGAGCTCCCCCCATTTTTTCTCCCGGAGACAAGGTATGGCTCTCCGCTAAATATGTCCGCTTCCGTGTCCCCAGCTACAAACTGGGACCACGCTATCTTGGTCCTTTCAAAATCTTGTGCCAAATTAATCCTGTCTCTTACAAACTTCTTCTTCCTCCTTCTCTTCGTATTCCTAATGCCTTTCATGTCTCTCTTCTTAAACCACTCATCATCAACCGTTTCTCTCCCAAACTTGTTTCTCCCACTCCTGTTTCCGGTTCCTCTGACATCTTCTCCGTAAAGGAGATACTGGCCTCCAAGACGGTCAGAGGGAAAAAAAATTTTTTGGTCGATTGGGAGGGCTGTGGTCCTGAAGAGAGATCCTGGGAACCTGAGGACAACATCCTAGACAAAAGTCTGGTCCTCAGGTTCTCAGGCTCCAAGAAGAGGGGGAGACCCAAAGGGGGGGGTACTGTTACGCCGAGCGCTCCGGGTCCCCGCTCCTCCCCGGAGCGCTCACCACATCCTCGCTACTGCAGCGCCCCGGTCAGATCCACTGACCGGGTGCGCTGCGATACCGCCTCCAGCCGGGATGCGATTCGCGATGCGGGTGGCGCCCGCTCGCGATGCGCACCCCGGCTCCCGTACCTGACTCGCTCTCCGTCGGTCCTGTCCCGGCGCGCGTGGCCCCGCTCCCTAGGGCGCGCGCGCGCCGGGTCTCTGCGATTTAAAGGGCCACTGCGCCATTGATTGGCGCAGTTGTTCTAATTAGTGTGTTCACCTGTGCACTCCCTATGTATACCTCACTTCCCCTGCACTCCCTCGCCGGATCTTGTTGCCATTGTGCCAGTGAAAGCGTTTCCTAGTGTGTTCCTAGCCTGTGTTCCAGACCTCCTGCCGTTGCCCCTGACTACGATCCTTGCTGCCTGCCCCGACCTTCTGCTACGTCCGACCTTGCTCTTGTCTACTCCCTTGTACCGCGCCTATCTTCAGCAGTCAGAGAGGTTGAGCCGTTGCTAGTGGATACGACCTGGTTACTACCGCCGCTGCAAGACCATCCCGCTTTGCGGCGGGCTCTGGTGAATACCAGTAGTAACTTAGAACCGGTCCACTAGCACGGTCCACGCCAATCCCTCTCTGGCACAGAGGATCCACCTCCTGCCAGCCGAATCGTGACATAAATACACTGTATTTTATTGTGTTCTAATGTTTAAGAGGAACAAGCCTACCACTGTACATCAAACCCTGGTTCAAAGTTATTAAGTACTCAACTAGTAGATGCTAATAACAGCATTTTTAGCTCCTTATTAGCACAGCGGGGCTTACATGGCATGCTTACAGCCTTGTGAGTTTGCCTGTTCAAGAGGTAAGCATTAGTAGAACTGCAAGGAGCAGCAGTGGTAGACATTTCCAGAACAAATCTGGTGTGTGTGTGTGTGTGTGTGTGAGAGATTTAACCCTAATCAGCTACAGTAGTGTAGTTGAAGAACACTATAGTATAATTAAAAAAAACAAGACTGAAGCTTACATCAGATTTTATGTAAAAAGTACACTAAAATAAAATGCAGCATACCAAACACAATTAATGAAAAAACAAAACATTTAACCCTTTAAGGACCAAGCGATTTAAAATTTTTGCACTTTCGTTTTTTCCTCCTTACATTTTACTAATCATAACAGTTTAAATTTTGCACCTAAAAATCCATATGATGGCTTATTTTTTGCACTACCAATTCTACTTTGTAATGACGTCAGTCATTTTACCCAAAAATCTACGTCGAAATGGAAAAAAAACATTGTTCGACAAAACACCATTTTGTAACTTTTGGGGCTTCCGTTTCTACACAGTAAATTTTTCGGTAAAAATGACACCTTTATGTTTATTCTGTAGGTCTATATGATTAAAATTATACCCTACTTATATAGGTTTGCATTTGTTGTACTTCTGGAACAAGTCTAACAAATAACTACATGCACAAAAATTTATATGTTTAAAATTGTCATCTTCTGACCCCTATAACTTTTTATTTTTCCACAAATGGGCCAGTATGAGGGCTCATTTTTTGCGCCATGATCTGAAGTTTTCATTGGTACCAGTTTTGTTTTGATCTGACTTTTTTGATCGCTTTTTATTCATTTTTCTATGGTATAAAAGGGGCCAAAAATACGCTACTTTGGAATTTTTTTTGCATGTACGCCATTGACCGTGCGGTTTAATTAACAATATGTTTTTATGGTTCGGACATTTATGCAAGCGGCGATACCCCATTTGTTTGTTTTTATTATTATTTACACACTTTTTTTAATGGGAAAAGGGGGGTGATTCTGATTTTGATTAGGGAAGAGGTTAAATCACATTTATTAACTTTTTTTTAACTTTTTTTTATGCAGTGTTATAGCCCCCTCTAGTGGCTATAAAACTGCATGCACTGATCTCTTACACTGTTCAATGCATTGCCATAGGAATGCATTGATCAGTGTTTTCTGCACTTGATTGCTGAAGCCAGGATTTCAGGCTTGGAGCAATCAAACGCCGATTGGACAGCCAGGAGCAAGGTAAGACACCTCCCGCTGTCCTGTCAGCTGTCAGGGATGTAGTGATTTCACCGCAGCGATCCCAAACAGCTCCGCTGAGCTAACTGGCAGTGTATTCCTCCGTTTTAGATGCCACGATCAACTTTGATCGTGGCGTCTAAAGGGTTAATACCGAACATCAGCCCAATCGGCGATGTCCAGTATTAGCCGCGGGTCCCGGTTGCTGATAGCAACCGGGACCCCGCAGATACGAAGAGCGCTCAGCTTCTGACTGTGCTTCACAGATCGGGAGCCGACCACAGGTCGTAAATATACGTCTGTGGTCGTTAAGGGGTTATAGATCTGAAATAATTTTTGTTTACTATGTTGATTTTAACCCCTTAAGGACCAAGCCCATTATGACCTAAAGGACAGGAGTATTTTTTTGCACATCTAACCACTGTCACTTTAACCATATATTTTAAGCAAAAATATTTTAACCCCTTAAGGACCTGGGCTTTTTCCGTTTTTTCATTTTCAATTTTTCCTCCTTAACTTGAAAAAATCATAACTCTTTAAAATTTTCACCTAAAATTCTATATGATGGCTTATTTTTTGCGTCATTAATTCTACTTTGTAATGACATTAGTCATTTTACCCAAAAATCCACAGTGAAACAGGGAAAAAAAATTAATGTGCGAAAAAATTTATGAAAAAACACTATTTTGTAAGTTTTGGGGGCTTCTGTTTTTACGCAGGGTGGTGTTAAGGCTCACTATACCTCTTGTTACGTTCCGTGAAGGGTGTAGTTTCCAAAATGTTTTTTTTTTTTTTTTTTTGCGTTTAAGTCAGAACTGCTGTAACAGCCACCCCTGTACAAATCACCAGTTTTGGCCTCAAATGTACATGGTGCGCTCTCACTCCTGAGAACTTTAGGTCCACATATGGGGTATTCCCATACCCAGGAGAAATTGTGTTACAAATTTTGGGGGTCTTTTTTCCTTTTACCTCTTGTGAAAATAAAAGTATATTCTCAAGTTTAAAAAAAAAAAAAAAAGTTTGGGGCAACATCAGCATGTTAGTGTAAAATTTTTTTTACACTAACATGTTGATGTAGACCCCAACTTTACCTTTTCATAATGGGTTACAGGAGAAAAAGCCCCCCAACATTTGTAACACAATTTCTCCCAAGTACGGAAATACTCCATATGTGGCCCTAAACTGTTGCCTTAAAATACAACAGGGCTCCAAAGTGAGAGAGGGCCATGCGCATTTAAGGGCTAAATTAGCATACAGATGGACCCAGATGCAAACATTACACTTGCCTTCGCCACCAAAATACCCTACTGCAGTGTTTCCCAAACAGGGTGCCTCCAGCTGTTGCAAAACTCCCAGCATGCCTTGACAGTCAATGGCTGTCCGGTAATACTGGGAGTTGTTGTTTTTCAACAGCTGGAGGCTCCATTTTGGAAACAGTGCCGTACGAAACGTTTTTCATTTTTATTGGGGGGGGGGGGTTGTGTGTGTGTGATTGTGTAAGGGGGTGTATATTTAGTGTTTTACTTTTTATTTTGTGTAGTGTAATGTAGTGTTTTTAGGGTATATTCAACAGGCGGGGGGATCACAGCAAGTTTGCCGCTGGGAGTTTGAGCTGCGGCAGAAAATTTGCCGCCTTTCAAACTTGCAGCAGGAAACTCATTGTAAACCCCCGCCAGTGTGAATGTACCCTGTACATTCAGATGGGGGAGGTGGTTGCAAACCTCCAGCTGTTGAAAACTGCAACTCCAAGCCTGCACTGACAGACCATACATGCTGGAAGTTGTAGTTATGCAACAGCTGGAGGCCCACTGATTGCAAAACACTGAGTTTGTTACTTAGCTCAGTGTTTCACAACCAGTGTGCCTACCGCTGTTGCAAAACTACAATTCCTAGCATGTATGGTCTCTCATTACATGCTGGGAGTTGTATTTTTGCAACAGCTGGAGGAACACTGGTTGCAAAACACTGAGTTAGGTAACAAGCTCTCAGTGTTTCACAACCAGTGTGCCTTCAGCTGTTACAAAACTACAACTCTCAGCCTGCATTGACAGCTGAAGGGCATGCTGGGAGTTGTATTTATGCAACAGCTAGAGGCACACTACTGCAATTCCCAGCATGCCCTTTGGCTGTCCGTGCATGCTGGGAGTTGTAGGTATGCAACAGTTGGAGGCACACTTTCATAGAAAAAATGTGCCTCCAGCTGTTGCAGAACTACAACTCCCAGCATGCACAGACAGCCAAAGAGCATGCTGTGAGTTGTAGTTGTCCCACCAGCTGTTCATGCTGGGAGTTGTTGCTAAGCAACAGCAGGAGGTAAACAGTGCTTACCTCCTGATGTATGCTTCTGCCACCGCTGCTGCCAGGGATTATCGTCGATGCCGCCACTGCCAGGGACCCCCGCCGCCCATAAGAACAATTAAGGGACCTCCTCTCCACCAATCCACGTGCAGCAGGTCCGGTGACTGGCTGGCTGTTCTCGGCCGATCGTTAAGTGGCACCCATGCCACCTCACTCCTGCTGGGCAAGGGTGACTGGTGCTGTCTCGGAGAGTACCAGTCACCCTATTTCTGGGTCACCGGAGACTCGATTGACCTGGAATCGCCGGTCTGAATTGACCAGCGTTTTGCAGCGATCGCCGACATGGGGGGGGGGGGGGGGACTCCCCTAGGGGTTTGCACGGGATGCCTGCTGAACAATTTCAGCAGGCATCCCATTCCGTTCACCGCCCAGTTACGGGCGGTGAACAGAAGTGCCAAGAACTTCAGCTCACAAGGAAAATTTTTCTACAAGATTTTCGAGTGTGTCTCTTGGAATGTTCCACAAAGTTGGAAGCATACAATTGTTTTAAATGTCTTGGTATACTGAAGTGTAAAAAAAATCCCTACAAGAGACTTAGGCCAACCTTTGAAAAACAACCCCATTTGACTGATTCTTTGAATTGTCAGACAAACTAAATGCCCTCATTTTTTGTGAATGAGAGGGTGTATAAGAAAACATTCAGAATCAGGGCTCCCTAAGCTATATTATGATAATGAAATCTCACTTTTGGGGGTTTGCCACAGGTTCTCTTAAATAACATAATACAAATCCTCACAATGCAAATGAAAATACATACTGTAAATGAAAGTGCATGAACGTCGATTCAGCAACTGAAGCTCATCTGGCATTAAAATTAGCACAAAATCTGTGCATAAAAGCGTTATGGCATTGGTTTTCATCACCAAGCACCCTGCCAAGTGTTGGATAGAGTGGTATTAAGACTACCACCTCTTTAAAGGGGTTCTCCCGCCCTAAGACATGTTATAAGATGTTTGATCGCGGGGGTCCCGCCGCTGAGGACCCCCACTATCTCACATGTAGCACCCATCTCTGGGAGCTGCACTCAGCGCTGCAGCCTAAGAGTCTGCTGGGTCAAGACTACGGGGCCAGAGTATCGTGACGTCACGACTCTGCCCCCGTGTAACGTCACGCCTTGCCCCCACAATGCAAGTCTATGGGAGTGGGCATGACGTCATGATACTCCGGCCCCATAGAGGTGGGTGCTGCATTCAAGATAGCGAGGGGGCCTCAGCAGTGGGACCCACGCATTCAGGCATCTTATCCTTTGGATAGGGGATAAGATGTCTTAGGGTTGGAGTACCCCTTTAACTCTGGAGCAGAGAAAACATGTTCTGTGGAGTGAGGAATCTCGCTTCTCTATCTGATAGTCTGATGGATGAGTCTCGGTTTGGGGAATGCCAGGAAAATGTAACCTGCTTGACTGCATGGTGCCAATTGTAATATTTGGTGGGGGAGGAATAATGCTTGCAGGATAAGGTTTATCTATTATAAAGGATATAAGTCATTACAAGATATTATCTACTTTAGTGTTGAATTCTGATACCATACTAACCATGGGTTGAGACTCTACTTAGCTAGAAAAGAACACAATTGATGTCCAGTATGAGTTTGTAATCAAGCAGAATCAGACCCACAAGCTAAACTGTGGCCATATTATTACTATATGAAACAGGATTACATCTTTCTATTTGACAGGCAGAAAGTTGCAAAACCATTACATTTATAAAGACTCATGTGCCTTTTAATAAATTTGCCACAAACCACTTCAAGTCCTCCATTACTTAGATGGGTGTAACATAGGCCAGTCTTCGTACATGTGGGCCTTAATATCTGTAGAATTCGGCTTACTGTGTTTAGTATAAATATAGCCCAGGGGTAAGTCAACTGAAATGAAACAAGAGAAAATCAAAAAAGTAGAGGCAAATTTTTTTTTTTACAGCTTTAAAGGGGTTGTCTAGCAAAATCTTTCAAATATGCCCAGGTTGTCTGCTAAAAGTAAAAAAAAAACTGTACTTCCCTCTGTGCTCCCCCGCAGCCTTAGTGTTTGTGGCACCTGGTCTTCCCATACTGCACTTCCTGGTGCTGTGGTCAATACGTCACATTGCTGCTCAGCCAATCATATGATCTTCATGCTTTATCGACCTTTGTCAGTTCTTTAAACCTTTCTACCCACTCACACATCTTTTGATGGTTCATGATATGTCCATACTGAGCCAATTGTGAATTTCTACAGGTTTTACTCCTCTTCCCAAAGAAAGCCCACTACAGCATGTTGTACTTTGATGATGCAATCTTACAATGGAGGGTCCACTTTTGCCCTTATGGTTGCCACTCCACTAAAGGAATAGTGCAGAATTGTTCCAGGTGGAACCAACAAACAGAGAAAGTACATATGTTGCATTTCCCTAGCATTCTTTGTTCGGGTCATCACATTACTTGATAATCACCTTTAGGTTAGGTTTCCCCACAGTTTTTCTTCTGGTGTTTTTTTTTTTTATAGAAAACTGCGACTGCAGTTTTTGAGCCAAACCCAGATGTCTATTCAAAAGGAATAGGAAATATAAAGAAAGGATTTATACTTCTCTTCACTGTTGGATCCACTTCTGACTTTGAGTGCGTTCACACTGAGCAAATCAAGAGGAATTCACGGCGAAAAATGTACATGCGGAAAAAAGAATTGAAGGGTTTTTCAGCCATTTCCACGCGAATTCCGCACAAATTCCGCCCGACATCGGATTTTTTTTAACCATTGACCTCTATTGATTTCTGCTAGCGGATTCCGCTTGAAGAATGAACATGTTCTTTCTTCAAGCGGAAAGGAATTCAGCGTCAGAATTCCGCTAGCAGAATTTCCGATGTGTGAACAGGACGGCAGAAAAAACATTAAAGTCAATGGGCAGAGGAGATGTGCATTCATTTGGAGCAGAGAATTCAAGATGAATTACTCGAGTAAATTCCTCTTGAATTACTCAGTGTGAACGCACCCTTTGGCTCAAAATCTGCCGTGGCAGTTTTCCCAAAAAAAAACTGGAGGAGATTTATCAAAACCTGTGCAGAGGAAAAGTTGCCCAGTTGCCCATAGCAACCAATCCGCTTTCTTCTTTCATTTTTAACAAGGCCTCTGTAAAATGAAAGAAGCGATCTGATTGGTTGCTATGGGTAACTGGGCAACTTTTCCTCTGGACAGGTTTTGATAAATCTTCCCCCCATATGTGTAAACCTAGCCTTAGTTTTTTATTCTCGCTCATAATACTCATTTAAGAAGTTTATTTTATCGTGGACATGACGATTTCAGTGTTGAAGTAGCACTTAGCTTACTTTTTATATAATGAATTATTTTTGGGTTATTTTTAATGCTGAAATGTGACATGCCCAATCCACACTGAATACAATCTGTTCCTTTTATTAATTCATATTCACTGCACTCTAAACATCCACTCAATGTCCTTTAAATTATTTAAACAGCCATAGGATTAGGATTTCACAGGAAGTTTGATTATTGTCTGATAGATAATACAGATACATACAAGTATAACCTTCTAAAATACTAACACAATAAATATTGTGATACAAAAAAAACAAAGCATCCTTCTATATGGCAAAGTAAGGTTATAAATCATGAAGTTTACCCTTCAAAATATTAGATAAAAGTATTGAAAACATAAGCACACAACTGAGTTACACAATATAGACTGGTCTTTGGGGCTTTTAAAGGGGTACTCTGGCCATTGTCACGCCTCGGCCGGTGATAGGCAGTGTTATGTAACAGGCCTGGGCACCTGAAAGAATGCCAGGCCCAGGATGTTACATCACGCTGCCGCTCAGTCTATGACCAGCTGAGGAGGGACATCGCTGTGGTCATTGATTAGCTGAGCTCAGTGTGATATGTCGGGCCCCAAAACCAAAATAAAGACAAAAAAAAGGCTTAGGTAAGTTAAAAATGTTATAGTTTAACGGTGGCAGCCCAGGCTGTCAGGGCATGCTGGAAGTTTTAGTTTTACAACAATTGGAGGCATTGGAGTGATCATGTGGCTAAAAACTGTATGGGAATACCAAAATTACTGTATATTACCAGGTTGTAGTACTACTCCCAATTTGACCAAACAGATTCCACAAAAATTTGTCTTTTAAGACTCTAAAATGGTTAATGCCTATAACTTAAGGGCACATCAAAATCACGACTGGTCTTGTCTTGAGTGGCTGGAATATTAAGGCGGGGGAAGCTTTAGGTGCCCTTATTACACACGATACAAGTTAGCCCACAAGTTTTTGGGGGGTTTCTCACCCTCCCTTACTGTCTTCTTTTTTTTGGGATTAGCCATGTAGTATGTTTACTGTATTTCATTATAATTTAAGTTTTCTTTTTAGACTTGGGAGCCTGGCCATGAAAGAATTATCACCCACCGGTCCTCCAGGACACAGTGACTGCGGATGCAGTGACCCGGTATGCTGGTGATTCCTTTCCTGATAACCTGTAATTCATTGGATGTTCACAGTCCAGTTCCCATTAGTGCTAATAAAGCTGTGGCCATCTTTCAGTCTTTGTGTCAGTCTTTATAGTTTAAAGGTTTATTTGTAATTTATGGGTGAAGTTTATGGTTCAATCATTTAACCAGGCCACAGTTTTCTCCCTGCAGTCTTATTAACATTGACTGTGCCCAGTTCAAAATCATTCTTAGGGTAAGTTCACACGTGCAGGATCCTGTGCAGATTTGATGCAGATTTGTAACTGCAGATTAGAAGCTGTGCTCAGTCATTTAGTTTACATTGAAATCTGCAGCAGAAAATCCTGTGCATCAAATCTGCGTACGTGTGAACGTACCCTTAATAGAAAAGTTGCCTCTTTACAAATCCAAGTGTACCCATTCTAAAACATGCATCAAAGATATTGCTCCTATAGTACTACTCTATGTATTTGGCCTCTTGTTTCTGACAGATGGTGAGATTTGGCTTGTGACAAGGTATGCCAACTGTACTGATTACCCCAAGCTGTGCCAAAATCACACACAATTATATATGCCAATGGGGCACAATCCAGCACATGCCAACAAGTGTTGGATTCTTAAAACAATCTAACACAATTTATCTTTTTTAGCTTTATCTGCAAATATTATGGTGCGTTCACATGTGTGTATTTTACTGTAGATTTCCTGCAGATGATTTTGCTATCCATTGATTTCTTCAGCAAAATATGCACAGGCGAACATACCCTTAAAGGGGTACTCTGCACCTAGACATCTTATCCCCTATCCAAAGGATAGAGGATAAGAGGTCTGATCATGGGGGTCCCGCTACTTGGGACCCCCGCGATCTCCCTGCTGCACCCGGCCTTCATTTAGAGCATCAAGTGCAGCGCTGGAGACTCGTGACATCACGGCCACGACCCCTCAATGCACGTCTATGCATTGATTTGCATTGAGGGGCATGGTTGTGACATCACTAGCAGGGCGTGACCTTGACATCACGACCCTCCGCCCTGCCTCACCAGTCATCCAGCATGGAGTGAAGTTACACCCCCTCCCATAGACTTGCATTGAAAGGGGGGCGTAGCCGTGATGTCACGAGCCTCCGGTGCCGCATCGCTAGTCATCCAGCACGGAGCGAAGTTCGCTACATGCACCGGATGTCTGGGGTGCCGCAGCCGAGATCCCCAGCGGTGGGAACCCCACGATCAGACATCCTATCTCCTATCCTTGTGAACAGTGCAGCATAATCCCTTGAAATCAACCGCACTCTGTGGCAGCAGAATGTCCGTGCGGACATTACGCACATTTTTCGCCCACGTGAACCTGGCCTAAGAACACCACAGAGAGAACATCAGTAATGGTCTGCACTATGTATAACACATCATTGTCTGGACTGGACGATTAGTTGCTTTAAATAAGAAGTATAAAGTGCCACCCCCTCAACAGTGCCTGCCACAATGTGCCCTCATAATAGCACCAGCCACAATGTGCACTTATAATAGCACCAGCCACAAGTGTCCCAGCACTGCTGCTCTTCACTCTTCCTTACATGGACGATGCATGTCAGTGCAAGAAAGAGAGCGGAGCATCTCATGAGCTTTTTCATTTGGGTACATTTACCACCATTTTTATTGGCAGAAAACTGCTGGCACCAAGACAATTTTCATACTGTACTTTTGCTCCCCTGCATCTTTATAACAAATCACAAGATGATACTAGAAACCCAGAATATGGTAATTACGGTAACATAGCAGCTGATGCCATTAAACATAGCTGAAATTGCAAGGCCATAATTCAGTAGGGCGTAGGGTTATGAAAGGACACAGACTCATGCACGTCCTGTCAATGTAAAGTGAATAAATGTGGCACCACTGCAAGTGCATAGCATCAGTCTGGAAAGAAAAATGATCCTCCAAGTGAAAGCCACATATGACAAGCAAACATTTAGATGGCATCCCAGAAGAGCCAGGGCAGGAATGCCGGGAATTATAGCACTCTGTATGATTGGAGCTGTAATGCTGACATGAGCATCTGATGGATACTCCGAAGTGGATCTTCATTAGCGCGTATGTTACATGAGACTAGAGAATAGATACACAGAGAATATGCCAGCTTTCCATTATCTTTAGTAAGACTGAATTCACATTCTATAGAAATTAACTGTAAAGTAAAAAAAAAAATAAATCAAGCCTACAGCCATAATATGCCACTATGACTGTTCTCATCTAAGTCATGGACACCAAAAGACGTATGAAGGTGTCAGCATGAACTTTCTCAGCCATTTTTGCTACCGTAGCTTTTTTGGGAAGATTGGACAAGGAAGACTAGCCTTCAATTCCCATATGCACCAAGAGGTTTTGGTGCCCAGACAATGACCCTCTCTCATTTACCGGCTGTCCTTCCTTGAACCACTTTTGGTAGTTACTGACCACTGTGAACACAACCACATGACCAAGCCCAGCTGTATTCTAAGTTATGACTGATTGGAAAATGTTATACTATTTTATTTTACACTATATAAGTAGGGACACTCTTTTAGCTACAAGACTAAAGTGACAATCACCACAGGATTGTTCCTCCTCCTTCCCTCAGGCACCATTTACAGAATAAAAACATGATAAAAGTATTATGTCAATGGATTGCTGGGAGAAACTATCATAGTGCATTCAGCAACATTTGATTGGTAGCGCTTTAAAACATTTCCAAGAGGAATAAATACACAAGTAGTATGTATAGTAACTCCCTTTAAGCATGTTATCAATACAGTATCTTTCATAATGAGTATATCCCACCATTTTTGTAAATATTTAATTGTATGTTTTCATGTGACAACAATGAAGGAATTACATTGTAGCAGAGTGTCAAGTAGTAAGTGCACAGCCTGTACAACAGTGTTTAAAGAGTACCTCTCATCAAAAAATGTTTTTATATTTTATAGTTTATAATATATTGAACACTTTTCTAATAGGATTCTATAAAAAAAAAAAAAAAAAGATTTTTCTATGTGTTTTTGGTGTTTAAACTTTTGGCCACTAGGGGTCTCCCTAGGAGTCCCTTTTTTGGTGATTTCGGACTCACGCCAGCCTGGCGGCTGAGTCCGAAATCTGATACTAAGCGCAGCTCTCGCCTGTCAGACAGGCGGAAGCGAGCTCTGTGCGCTCCTGACTCTGCCGGCCAGCGTCGTCAGGCTACTCCCACTGACAAGGAGAGCCAGTGTGAGGTGGAATTTTGCGACCCATGCAAACGTGCAAAATTCCACCTCACACCGTCCCTGCCCTGCACTACGCCTACATACAGGAAGAAGGGTGGAAGCGACCCGGCAAGGCTTCAGATGAGGTCGCGCCTGCCGGGCCCCACCCACTTCCTCCCTTCTCAGACGCTCCTATCTGAGCTACCGAAGATGAACATAAAAAGGTATATTTAAGGGGTTTAAAATTTAAATGAACACTAGGATAGATAGAGTTAGAGACAGGGACAGATGGGGAGGGGGGTTAGGGAAAGTTTAGTTGATAATATGTGCTCTTTAACTCCTTAAGGACCAGGCAATTTTTCATTTTTGCACTTTCGTTTTTCCTCCTCACCTTCTAAAAATAATAACGTTTTCAATTTTGCACCTACAGACCCATATGAGGGCTTGTATTTTGTGCCACCAATTTTACTTTGCAATGACATCAATCATTTCACCACAAAATCTACAATAAAACCAGAAAAACAATATTTGTGGGGCAAAATAAAATAAAAATAAATTAAAAAAAAACACAATTTTGTAACTTTTGAGGGCTTCTGATTCTACACAGTGCACTTTGGTAAAAATGACAACATATTTTTATTCTGTAGGTCCATACGGTTACAAGGATACCTAATTTATATACGGTAGATTTTATTTTATTTTACTACCCAAAAAAATTACATCTTTATGCATCAAAATAATTTTCTGACCCCTATAACTTTATTTTTCTGTATATGGAGATGTATGAGGGCTCATTTTGTGCGCCATGATCTGAAGTTTTTATCGGTATTATTTTTGTCTTGATAGGACTTTTTGATCCTTTTTTATACATTTTTTTTTAGGTATACAAAGTGACCAGAAATATGCAATTTTTGACTTTTTTTTTTTTTACACCATTGACCGTGCGGTTTACTTAACGCTATATTTTTTAAGTTTGGACATTTGGGCACGCGACGATAACCCATATGTTTATTTTTATTATGTTTACATATTTTTTATATGGAAATTGGGAAAAGGGGGGTGATTCAAACTTTAAATATGGAAGGGGTTAATGTTTTTGTTTTTTTAAGTTTTACTTTTTTCTTTACACTTTATTGGTCCCTTAGGGGACTTTTAGGAGGAATCATTAGATTCCTCATACAGATCAATGAAGTTCCATAGAACCACATTGAACTGTGTGTTCTGCGCTCAATTGATAAAGCCTGGTCCAGCCAGGCTCTATCAATTTCAGAGCCGCAGCAGCCACGGAAGCAACAGTAAGCCCTCTAGCTACCACAGAAGTGGACCGCTCCCCCACGATCAGGCTGCAGGGGGATCTGCCCCACTGGACCAACCGGTACTGGTTAAAGGTCCCTTTAGACGCTGCTGTCAGCTTTGACAGTGGCGGATCTAAAGTGTTAATAGCCACCTGCAATAATCCCCACATGTTGGCTATTAACGGCAGCCCCCAGCTACAGGAATCAGCTGGGGGCCGGTATGGTGCGGGCTCGAGTCAAGAGCCCACATCATACACTGGTTCCCATCTCAGGACAAACCAGCTCGTCCTTAGACGGAAACCGGTTAATGTTGTGTCTTTTCAAAATAACTTAACACAGTAATTAATATCTACACCTTGGCAACAAAAGTGAATACACTTCTAAGTGGAAATGTCCAAATTAGGCCCCGAATAGCCATTTCCCCTCACCAGTGTCATGTGACTTGTTAGTGTTACAAGGTTTCATGTGTGAATGGGGAGCAGGTGTCTTAAATTTGGTGTAATCGCTCTCACACTCTTTAATACTGGTTAATGGAAGTTCAACATGGCATCTCATGGCAAAGAACTCTGAGAAAGAATAGTTCACCTAAAAGAATTGCCAAGACCCTAAAGATGAGCAGTTTCACAGGACATGTTCTATTTAGAACAGGACTTACCATGTTCAACCAAAGAAGTTGAGTGCATATGCTCAGTGTTAAAACCAGAAGTTGCCTTTGGGAAATAGATGTATGAGTGCTGCCAGCATTTCTGCAGAGGTTGAAGGGGTCAGTCTGTCAGTAGTCAGAACATAAAAGCACACTAAAGATGATGCTCAAGAAAAGCCTGCAAACATTTTGCTGAAGACAAGCAGACTAAGGACATGGGTTACTGAAACCATGTCATAAGGTCTGAGAAGACCAAGATAAACTTATTTGGTCAAGATGGTGTCAAGCATCTCTGGCAGCAACCAGCTGAGAAATACAAAGACAAGTGTATCTTGCCTACAGTCAAGCATGGTGATGGGTGTCATGGTCTGGGACTGCATGAGTAGAATCCCCTTCCTTTAGAAACTGGGCTGAAGGGCAGTAATCCAACATGATAACAACCCCAAACACACATCCAAGATGACCACTGCCTTGCTTAAGAAGCTGACGGTAAAGGTGATTGTCTGGCCAAGCATGTCTCCAGTCCTAAACCCTATTGAGCATCTGTGGGGCATCCTTAAATGGAAGGTGGGGGAGCGCAAGGTCTCTAACATATGTTGAAGAGGATTCCAGTGGCAATCTGTGAAGCTCTGGTGAACTCTATGCTCTAGAGGCTTAAGGCAGTGTTGGAAAATAATGGTAGCCACACAAAATATTTACACTTTGGGCCCAATTTTGACATTTCCAGGTTTAGACATTAATGGCTGTGTGCTAAGTTATTTTGAGGGGAAACAATATTAAACACTGTTATACAGGATAACTCACTACTTTACATTATAGCAGAGTGTCATTTCTTCAGTGTTGTCTGATGAAAAGATATAATATATTTACAAATATGTGAGGGGTGGACTCGCTTACATGAGATACTTTTTAGGTGCCCTTGAATAGATGTTGCACCTTCACTTCTGTGCAAATGATGTGTTGATTGTTTTAATAAGTTGTTGGCAAGGCCAAAGTAATGCTAGATTAGATAGTGCAGATGGGCATTAGATGGGGTATTGAAAACCGTTTCACAACCTCATCTTGTGTGAATTGCCCAGGAAGTGACAAGAGCTTATTAAGAATGAAATACTCTTTAATGGCCGACCTCAACCTGACTGAGCAACATCCATTTTTCAAAGACTAAACTGATGGCTAAAAGAATTTACAAACAAGCAGCTACTGAAGATGGCTGTAGGAAAAGCCTGCAAATCATTCCAATTCCCAATGATGGAAAGTCTACTGTGCACGACATTCATGGGTTTAGGCTCCAGGCAGACACATTGATAAGAGCCTTTTTACTGATTTATCGTACAGCCATTTACATTTTTCATTATTGTCCATATATCCCCCCGTTTACAAAGAGACATGTGTGGCCAATAAAAATGATTTTATGACCACACAAAGATGCAGTCAGTTGACGAAGAAATTTTATCTCTTTCGTCGGATGATCATTGGGCCTTTTCCATGGGCCAATAATCCTATGAACGCTCATTCACCTGATAATTGGACCTTGTAAAAGGGCCTTTAGTCATTATGCTCAGGAGCTAAACAAAGCCGATTGAAACGCAACACTAACATTGTTGAGTTTTTTGGGATCTTATGTGGACTATAATAAAACATAATTTTTTTTTGAATACTCGTAAGACGCCGGACCACCATATTCTTCATTGTGAAATGTAGAGTGTAGGTAATGGACATAAAGCTTATATGAATAGTTGACAACAGTCTTAAAGAGAAAAAATTCTCTCTCTCTCTCTCTCTCTCTCTCTCTCTCTCTCTCTCTCTCTCTCTCTCTCTATATATATATATATATATATGCACTTAATACACATTGCTTTTACAATAAGTAGAAAAAAAGTATTGTACACTTGACCAGACAAGACAACCTACTTAAGCGCAGCCCTGATGAAGAAAGGAAACTGCCGGCTCAGTGCTTTGCCATATCGCTGACCTGGAAATTCTTATTAGCATTAATTACAATACTAGACAGATAAGCCTAAAGAACATGACTGGGAGCATCAACTTGAATGCAACACAGATTCCATCCCAAATAATTAATTTTTAGCAATGTTATTATGTAGGCTGCCTGGGGTAATGAATTTTAATGGAAAGGCGCCTTATAAGTGCAATAGAATCATTTCCAAGAATTAATTCAGTTTAAAGGGTGAGTAAAATGTATTCAGTTAACAAAGTAGTTTGTATACTGTCTAATGTACTCAATGTACAGTCAAGAATAAGGGGTTAATAACTGTAGTAGGAAAATAAGAAATACAGTAAATAAAATTAAGTGGGCCACAAAAATAATTCCAGATTACAAAATCAGTAGTAGTGATTCCAGATTAAAAGACACAGCAGTTTACACATCCACAAACATTGTCCAAAGTGTTTCACTTATTTCACATTTTGTTATATAGCTTTCTTGTGCCAAAGTAACAGAATAATCTTATTTTCTGCATTTAATACCCCATAAAGTAAACTTAAAAACAGAATTTTAGAAATCTTTACTTATTTATTATAAACGGAGAGGGGCATTGGTAAGAGAGGTGCCAAGAACTGAATGGTCACTCTGGCTGAGCTGCAGATGAGAAAAACATCCCAAAGGTCAACTATTACTGCAGTACTTCACCAATATGGGCTTTATGCTAGAGTGACCAGTAATAAGACTCTCTTTAATAAAAGACACATGATAGCTGCCTGGAGTTTGCAAAAAAGCACCTAAAGGACTCTCAGACTGTGAGAAACAAGATTCTTTGGTCTGAAGAAACCAAGGTAGAATTGTTTGGCCTCAATTTCTAGTGTCGTGTCTGGAGGAAACCAGGCACTGCTCATCACCTGCCCAATAGCATTCCTATGGTGAAGAATGGTGGTAGCAGCATCATAGCGTGCGGGAAACTGATCAGGGCTGAGGAAAAGCTGAATGGAGCAAAGTGCAAAGATGTTTTTACTGAAAACCTGTTCCAGAGTGATATGGACCTCAGACTGGGTTGAAGGGTCACCTTTCAACAAGACCTTTCAACAAGACAATGACCCGAAGTACACAACCAAGACAACATAGAAGTGGCGTAGGGATGACTCGGTGAATGTCCTTAAGTGGCCCAACCAGAGCCCTGACTTAAACCCAAAGGAACATCTCTGGGGAGACCTTAACTTGGCTGTTCACCAAAATCCTCATCCAACCTTACAGAGCTTGAGAAGATCTGCAAAGTATGACAAAAAATATTCCCAAATCGAGATGTGCAAACCTTGTTGCATCATGCCCAGGAAGACTGGAGGGTGTAATCGCTGCCAATGGTGCTTCAACTGCCTAAAGGGTCTGAATACTTGTATCAGTGAAATATTTTAGTTTTTCCTTTTCAATAAATTATCAAAGATTTCTAACATTCTGTTTTCACATTATCATTATGGGGTATTGAGTGCAGAATGATGGCCGCAACATAACAAAATGTGAAGAAGTGAAAGGATCTGAATACTTTCTGAATTGTGTACAGGTTAGCTGCTTTGCACTGTCCACCTCTTTTACATTTTTTTTTGTTTTGGTGTATTTTTGAAATTTTTTATTTATTTTTTATAAATACATGTTGTCAGACTGTTCAGAGTGCACCTCCTTGGAACAAGTAAATACTTCTAAGAGTAAATCCATAGTAGACGGATTACTTTAGGAAGAATTTCATAAATTCACACAAAAATCTGCATTTTGGTGCAGATTTGCTGTGGATTTCACCTTGCCCATTGATTTCAATGGAGAAATCTACAACAAGTCTGCAACATTAGTTGGCATGCTACAGATAGTAAAATTAGCACTGCAGGTCAGTTTCTCCTCTATGTATAGTTGAGAAGCTGAGATAAAAATAATAATAATAAAAAATAAATTTACTTTGCTGGTACAGTGATTTACTGCAGATCTGCCACGTGAATTTCCACGTGAAAAATCTGCAGCAAATCTGTGTAGTGTGCATTTACCCTAATACACACCAGATCCCTCTTAGGAACCATTCACATCCGAGTTATGCAACTGGTATGTACTGACATACTTGAAAAAAAAGTATGCCGTGACTACATTTGGTCTTCTTCCCGAACATGCAGGTGCAAGGCTATTGTTACGCCGAGCGCTCCGGGTCCCCGTTCCTCCCCGGAGCGCTCGCTACACTCTCCCCACTGCAGCGCTCCGGTCAGTTCCACTGACCCGGGGCGCTGCGATTCCGCTTCCAGCCGGGGTGCGATTCGCGATGCGGGTAGCGCCCGCTCGCGATGCGCACCCCGGCTCCCGTACCTGACTCGCTCTCCCTCGGTCCTGTCCCGGCGCGCGCGGCCCCGCTCCCTAGGGCGCGCGCGCGCCGGGTCTTTGCGATTTAAACGGCCACTGCGCCGCTGATTGGCGCAGTGATTCCAATTAGTGTGTTCACCTGTGCACTTCCCTATATCACCTCACTTCCCCTGCACTCCCTTGCCGGATCTTGTTGCCATTGTGCCAGTGAAAGCGTTTCCTTGTGTGTTCCTAGCCTGTGTTCCAGACCTCCTGCCGTTGCCCCTGACTACGATCCTTGCTGCCTGCCCCGACCTTCTGCTACGTCCGACCTTGCTTCTGTCTACTCCCTTGTACCGCGCCTATCTTCAGCAGCCAGAGAGGTGAGCCGTTGCTAGTGGATACGACCTGGTCACTACCGCCGCAGCAAGACCATCCCGCTTTGCGGCGGGCTCTGGTGAAAACCAGTAGTGACTTAGAACCGATCCACTAGCACGGTCCACGCCAATCCCTCTCCGGCACAGAGGATCCACTACCTGCCAGCCGGCATGGTGACAGTAGATCCGGCCATGGATCCCGCTGAAGTTCCTCTGCCAGTTGTCGCTGACCTCACCACGGTGGTCGCCCAGCAGTCACAACAGATAGCGCAACAAGGCCAACAGCTGTCTCAACTGACCGTTATGCTACAGCAGTTACTACCACAGCTTCAGCAGTCATCTCCTCCGCCAGCTCCTGCACCTCCTCCGCAGCGAGTGGCCGCTCCTGGTCTACGCCTATCCTTGCCGGATAAATTTGATGGGGACTCTAAGTTTTGCCGTGGCTTTCTTTCCCAATGTTCCCTGCATCTGGAGATGATGTCGGACCAGTTTCCCACTGAAAGGTCTAAGGTGGCTTTCGTAGTCAGCCTTCTGTCTGGAAAAGCCCTGTCTTGGGCCACACCGCTCTGGGACCGCAATGACCCCGTCACTGCCTCTGTACACTCCTTCTTCTCGGAAATCCGAAGTGTCTTTGAGGAACCTGCCCGAGCCTCTTCTGCTGAGACTGCCCTGTTGAACCTGGTCCAGGGTAATTCTTCCGTTGGCGAGTATGCCGTACAATTCCGTACTCTTGCTTCAGAATTATCCTGGAATAATGAGGCCCTCTGCGCGACCTTTAAAAAAGGCCTATCCAGCAACATTAAAGATGTTCTGGCCGCACGAGAAATCCCTGCTAATCTACATGAACTCATTCACCTTGCTACTCGCATTGACATGCGTTTTTCCGAAAGGCGTCAGGAGCTCCGCCAGGATATGGACTCTGTTCGCACGAGGCGTTTCTTCTCCTCGGCTCCTCTCTCCTCTGGTCCTCTGCAATCCGTTTCTGTGCCTCCCGCCGTGGAGGCTATGCAGGTCGACCGGTCTCGCCTGACACCTCAAGAGAGGACACGACGCCGCATGGAGAACCTCTGCCTGTACTGTGCTAGTACCGAACACTTCCTGAGGGATTGTCCTATCCGTCCTCCCCGCCTGGAAAGACGTACGCTGACTCCGCACAAAGGTGAGACAGTCCTTGATGTCTACTCTGCTTCTCCACGTCTTACTGTGCCTGTGCGGATGTCTGCCTCTGCCTTCTCCTTCTCTACTATGGCCTTCTTGGACTCTGGATCTGCAGGAAATTTTATTTTGGCCTCTCTCGTCAACAGGTTCAACATCCCAGTGACCAGTCTCGCCAGACCCCTTTACATCAATTGTGTAAACAATGAAAGATTGGACTGTACCATACGTTTCCGCACGGAGCCCCTTCTAATGAGCATCGGATCTCATCACGAGAGGATTGAACTTTTGGTCCTCCCCAATTGCACTTCTGAAATTCTCCTTGGACTTCCCTGGCTTCAACTTCATTCCCCAACCCTGGATTGGTCCACTGGGGAAATCAAGAGTTGGGGGCCCTCTTGTTCCAAGGACTGTTTAAAACCGGTTCCCAGTAACCCTTGCCGTGACTCTGTGGTTCCTCCAGTAACCGGTCTCCCTAAGGCCTATATGGACTTTGCGGATGTTTTCTGCAAAAAACAAGCTGAGACTCTACCTCCTCACAGGCCTTATGATTGTCCTATCGACCTCCTCCCGGGCACTACTCCACCCCGGGGCAGAATTTATCCTCTCTCTGCCCCAGAGACTCTTGCCATGTCTGAATACGTCCAGGAAAATTTAAAAAAGGGCTTTATCCGTAAATCCTCCTCTCCTGCCGGAGCCGGATTTTTCTTTGTGTCCAAAAAAGATGGCTCCCTACGTCCTTGCATTGACTACCGCGGTCTTAATAAAATCACGGTTAAGAACCGCTACCCCCTACCCCTCATCTCTGAACTCTTTGGTCGCCTCCAAGGTGCCCACATCTTTACTAAACTGGACTTAAGAGGTGCCTATAACCTCATCCGCATCAGAGAGGGGGATGAGTGGAAAACGGCATTTAACACCAGAGATGGACACTTTGAGTATCTGGTCATGCCCTTTGGCCTGTGCAACGCCCCTGCTGTCTTCCAAGACTTTGTTAATGAAATTTTTCGTGATCTTTTATACTCCTGTGTTGTTGTATATCTGGACGATATCCTAATTTTTTCTGCCAATCTAGAAGAACACCGCCAGCATGTCCGTATGGTTCTTCAGAGACTTCGTGACAATCAACTCTATGCCAAAATTGAGAAATGTCTGTTTGAATGCCAATCTCTTCCTTTTCTAGGATACTTGGTTTCTGGCCAGGGACTACAAATGGATCCAGACAAACTCTCTGCCGTCTTAGATTGGCCACGCCCCTCCGGACTCCGTGCTATCCAACGCTTTTTGGGGTTCGCCAATTATTACAGGCAATTTATTCCACATTTTTCTACCGTTGTGGCTCCTATCGTGGCTTTAACAAAAAAAAATGCCGATCCCAAGTCTTGGCCTCCTCAAGCGGAAGACGCCTTTAAACGACTCAAGTCTGCCTTTTCTTCGGCTCCCGTGCTCTCCAGACCTGACCCTTCCAAACCCTTCCTATTGGAGGTTGATGCCTCCTCAGTGGGAGCTGGAGCTGTTCTTCTACAAAAAAATTCTTCCGGGCATGCTGTCACTTGTGGTTTTTTTTCTAGGACCTTCTCTCCGGCGGAGAGGAACTACTCCATCGGGGATCGAGAGCTTCTAGCCATCAAATTAGCACTTGAGGAATGGAGGCATCTGCTGGAGGGATCAAGATTTCCAGTTATTATTTACACCGATCACAAGAACCTCTCCTACCTCCAGTCTGCCCAACGGCTGAATCCTCGCCAGGCCCGGTGGTCTCTGTTCTTTGCCCGATTTAATTTTGAAATTCACTTTCGGCCTGCCGATAAGAACATTAGGGCCGATGCTCTCTCTCGTTCCTCGGATGCCTCAGAAGTTGAACTCTCTCCGCAACACATCATTCCTCCTGACTGCCTGATCTCCACTTCTCCAGCCTCCATCAGGCAAACTCCTCCAGGAAAGACCTTTGTTTCTCCACGCCAACGCCTCGGAATCCTCAAATGGGGTCACTCCTCCCATCTCGCAGGTCATGTGGGCATCAAGAAATCTGTGCAACTCATCTCCCGCTTCTATTGGTGGCCGACTCTGGAGACGGATGTTGTGGACTTTGTGCGAGCCTGCACTATCTGTGCCCGGGATAAGACTCCTCGCCAGAAGCCCGCTGGTTTTCTTCATCCCCTGCCTGTCCCCGAACAGCCTTGGTCTCTGATTGGTATGGATTTTATTACTGATTTACCCCCTTCCCGTGGCAACACTGTTATTTGGGTGGTCGTTGATCGATTCTCCAAAATGGCACATTTCATCCCTCTTCCTGGTCTTCCTTCAGCGCCTCAGTTGGCTAAACAATTTTTTGTACACATTTTTCGTCTTCACGGGTTGCCTACGCAGATCGTCTCGGATAGAGGCGTCCAATTCGTGTCTAAATTCTGGAGGGCTCTTTGTAAACAACTCAAGATTAAATTAAATTTTTCTTCTGCATATCATCCCCAATCCAATGGACAAGTAGAAAGAATTAACCAGGTCTTGGGTGATTATTTACGACATTTTGTTTCCTCCCGCCAGGATGACTGGGCAGATCTCCTGCCATGGGCCGAATTCTCGTATAACTTCAGAGTCTCTGAATCTTCCTCCAAATCCCCATTTTTCGTGGTGTACGGCCGTCACCCTCTTCCCCCCCTCCCTACCCCCTTGCCCTCTGGTCTGCCCGCTGTGGATGAAATTTCTCGTGACCTTTCCATCATATGGAGAGAGACCCAAAATTCTCTCTTACAGGCTTCATCACGCATGAAGAAGTTCGCGGATAAGAAAAGAAGAGCTCCTCCCATTTTTTCCCCTGGAGACAAGGTATGGCTCTCCGCTAAATATGTCCGCTTCCGTGTCCCTAGCTACAAGTTGGGACCACGCTATCTTGGTCCTTTCAAAATTTTGTGTCAGATTAATCCTGTCTCTTACAAACTTCTTCTTCCTCCTTCTCTTCGTATCCCTAATGCCTTTCACGTTTCTCTTCTTAAACCACTCATCATTAACCGTTTCTCTCCCAAATCTGTTCCTCCCACTCCTGTTTCCGGCTCCTCGGACATCTTCTCCGTCAAAGAGATCCTAGCTTCTAAAAAGGTCAGAGGGAAAACCTTTTTTTTAGTGGATTGGGAGGGTTGTGGTCCAGAAGAGAGATCCTGGGAACCTGAGGACAACATCCTAGACAAAAGTCTGCTCCTCAGGTTCTCAGGCTCTAAGAAGAGGGGGAGACCCAAGGGGGGGGGGTACTGTTACGCCGAGCGCTCCGGGTCCCCGTTCCTCCCCGGAGCGCTCGCTACACTCTCCCCACTGCAGCGCTCCGGTCAGTTCCACTGACCCGGGGCGCTGCGATTCCGCTTCCAGCCGGGGTGCGATTCGCGATGCGGGTAGCGCCCGCTCGCGATGCGCACCCCGGCTCCCGTACCTGACTCGCTCTCCCTCGGTCCTGTCCCGGCGCGCGCGGCCCCGCTCCCTAGGGCGCGCGCGCGCCGGGTCTTTGCGATTTAAAGGGCCACTGCGCCGCTGATTGGCGCAGTGATTCCAATTAGTGTGTTCACCTGTGCACTTCCCTATATCACCTCACTTCCCCTGCACTCCCTTGCCGGATCTTGTTGCCATTGTGCCAGTGAAAGCGTTTCCTTGTGTGTTCCTAGCCTGTGTTCCAGACCTCCTGCCGTTGCCCCTGACTACGATCCTTGCTGCCTGCCCCGACCTTCTGCTACGTCCGACCTTGCTTCTGTCTACTCCCTTGTACCGCGCCTATCTTCAGCAGCCAGAGAGGTGAGCCGTTGCTAGTGGATACGACCTGGTCACTACCGCCGCAGCAAGACCATCCCGCTTTGCGGCGGGCTCTGGTGAAAACCAGTAGTGACTTAGAACCGATCCACTAGCACGGTCCACGCCAATCCCTCTCCGGCACAGAGGATCCACTACCTGCCAGCCGGCATCGTGACAGCTATGGTTTGTGGCCACGCAAAAAGCAAGGATATACATCCGGCAAACAGCCCAAACATAGTCACTAGTAGATTATGTTTGCTCTATTAAAATCAACTCGTCACTGAAAGGATGATGTGGTATACAGCTACATCAACTTACAATATTTTTTGCCGGCATCCAATGGCATAGCCGAAAACGTGAAGAGAATTGGACTTTACATTTTTTTGCGTTTCTTTTTCTTTCTTCCTTCCTTCCATGTACTGTAGTATTTTTTTCATTAAAAACCTCCACATTATTTCTTAATAAACTGAATATAAAACAAATAATACTTGACTGCTGTTTTTACATTAACCGCTTCAGAACCACCCACACTAAATTTATGTAAAAATTTGGCCTTTCTCAAGAACAAATGTACATGTAAATCTTATCTTCTGCTGGTGACTGTGTCCCCTATAGCAGCCCTATCACCGGTACAATGTTATAAACAGCTGGCCCTGCTGGCATAATGAGGTTCAGGTCGCAATCCTGCGATCAATAGGAACCAATCACAGCTCACATAAAACGTTTGCTGTACCAACAAGTTTTTACGGGATTTGGGCAGGGAAAAAAAATCCTATGTAAGAATGGTACAAAGAACAGACATGCACTTGCCAGGAAAATAATGGTAAATTAATGGTGTCACTTTAGGTGCCCTAGTATTCGTACTGCTTGCTACTGCACATAGTACCATCAACTCTATAGCAGTCCAACTCTGTACTGTGTCAGCGAACTGAAATGTAGACATTGTACACATATTTATTATTACTATGCACAGGAGAATTAGAGAATGAGTTCAGAGGTGATTGTTTTTATTTAAACCAATATCTGTATAATCTAAAAGTTTGTTTTTTTCCCATTTAGATTTCATAAGTACATAACACTAACAAAATAAGATTGCTGGCCATTCAGGTGTGCAAGTTCTGTTCTCGGGATCCCACCAATCAGTCTGTTAATCCCTAACCACTGGATAAGGAATAACTTTTGATGTTGGAAACACCTCATTTATGTTGCCCAACAGTATTTAAGCAATTAGAGGACATGAGAACTGTGCGTAGAATCAACCCACACAGTGGTTTAGTCCTTAAACAGGTAGTAGAGGGGGAATAGAAGTCATCTTAAAAAATCTTTTATTAATTTATTTTATAATTTTTTAATATGGATACAAGCCTGCCATGACATCCACAGCGGAAGTCTGTCCCATACCCATGAATTTCTGCCACCGTATTTCACTTTTAATGTTGTGGATTTGGCCACGGATTGGTCACATTCAGTGACAGCATGTTCGACTCCCCTTTTTTTTTCTACAACATGGATTACACATCCATGTGGGGAAAAAACAATTAAAAACAATTGGAAGATGTGGGGTGTGCTTTGTTTTGCTCTGCATATTGTCTTTTATATATAATTGGTACCACCAATAAACAGTCGACTTTGATAGGAAAATGATTACAAACAGTTGGAATGCGTATGAAAAATACATGTATACATACCTGTAGGGTCAGGACACCCCAAAAAAGACATCAAACTCCAAAACTGAATGCATAACTTTTGCACAACTTATTTCTAAAGCTTCAAATGTCACTGTTAGTGTATGTCTAGCCTACATGTGACATTCTACGTTCACCAGGAATCTGAATTATTTAGCAGCACACAATGAACAAGGAAGGCGAATACCATGATAATGCAGTGTTCAAAATTTCCTGTAAGACGTTGTCAGCTGTATAAAAACCCTGCTCAAGAAACTCTCTAGAGATATCAGCTTCAATTACCATAGCAACAATTAGAAATCTTCCTAAAGCCGCGTGCTTGTATTCAGCTTCCTACAAAAACCATGCCTTGAGGTTCAGGAAGATCTTATAACAGTGACCTTATTCTGCTAACCTGCTTTACAAAGCCAGCGGGTGGTGGAAAAGATGGGGTGTTATAAAGAGAAAAAAGGGATTGGAAAAAGAAGCCTCAGAAATTCTTCATTTGATTTCTAGTAAAGTAAATAGTAGGGATGTAAGAAAAAATTGATTCGCGTGATTATCGCGATTTTTCATTTGGCGATACTGAATCGATTTAAAATATTTTTGAATCGATCCTTTTAGGGATGTGGAATTTGTATCTCCTGAGGCCCGGAACAGCATGTCCCAGGCGTCAAGAGATACAAATTCCACATTTGTGGAGCCGGGCAGGTGAATTTTTCCGGCTTGTGCAAGCAGGGCCGGATCTGACACGGCGTCGCTCTGGGTGTATGGTGCGGGCTCCCGACTCGTGCCCGCTCCATACTCTGCGGCCCCCTGCTGATTTCAGTAGCCGGGGGCAACTGATGCATCACTGCCGCTAATATCCAGCATGCGGCGCTCAGAGGGGTGTATGGAGCGGGCTCCGGACTCCTGCCCTCTCCATACTCTGCAGCCCCCTACCGTTCTCAGTAGCCGGGGGCCGCCGCTAATAGCCAGCATGCAGCGATGCAGCTATTAACCCTTTAGATCGCCGCTGTCAATGCTGACAGTGGCATCTAAAGGGATATGTGAATGCTCCCTGGTGGGCTAGTGGGGTGGATCGCCCCCTCTGCAGCGCGATCGCGGGCGGGGATCCACTGTGGAGTTAGCTTGAGGGCTTACCTCTGCTTCCTGCTGCCCCATGGCTCTGTCATTGATAGAGCCTGGCTTGACTAGGCTCTATCAATGGATCACAGATCAATGGAGTTCAGTAGAACTCTATTCATCTGTCTGAGGAATCTAATGATTTCTCCTAAAAGTCTAATAAAGTGTATATATATAAAAAAATAAAAATAAAGTTTTAATAAAAGTGTAAAAGACATTGTTTTTGAGACAGAATCGGGATATATCGCGATGTATCGTCACCTAGACGGTATCGCGATATATCGGGCTATATCGAATCACCACACTGGTGTCGCGATTCGAATCATATCACCAAATTCCTGGCGATTCACACCCCTAGTAAATAGTGGTTCTCCTTTTTCTAGAATACTATGATGATCACTACGACCAAATCATGAGTTATCGGAACCTTAATATATAATCCTTTCTGGGCTGGTTCTGATAACCCCATCCAGTAAGGGACATAATAAAAAATAGCTAGGTACTGAGGCTGCCATGCATCACAGAAAAATGCTCATCTTTTGTGTGGCAGACGGTTCTTTGCACCTCCTCGGGCACCAGAGATGGGGTGCAACCACATTATCCATACACAAGCTCATGACTACTGATACTGTTTTTAGACTAAAGATATTGCTGGAAACTGTGGTTCTCTTACTGTAAAATTAGTTTTCTTATGGATATTTATGGAACATCAACAGGATATGCTATAAACAGGGATGTAACTATAGGGGGTGCAGAGGTAGCAGTCGCACTGGGAACCCTGGTGCCTAAGGAACCCCAAGGCCCATCTGCCCCATAAGATCAGTATTATACACGGCACATGGGACCCTGTTGCAGATTTTGCATCGGGGCCCAGAAGCTACAAGTTACACCTCTGGTCATAAATGTGTGATAGATGTGAGTCCTACCTCTAGAACTGGCACTAATCTAAAGATCAAGGGCCCCCGAACCCTATCTGGCCTGCTGAAGGTACCTGGGAAGTTAAAGATAGCCATATGAATGTGAGCTATTGTTTCCACAGCTTCAGAGATACATTAACAGTGGAGCTTGCAGTGGTACATTGTTTATGTAACTCCAGTTAAGGCTCCCTGACCACCCCCGATGGCTGCAAACCAGGACAGGGATAGGCTGCCCTTGATCTCGACATAGGTCCAGGTCTCAGAGGTGGGATCTGCATTCATCAGACACACTTATGACGTATCCAAAGGATATGCCATAAATGTCCAGAAGTGAATGCAATTTTAATTTCAAGCATTAGGAATTGGGCTCCATATCAGAAATTATAATTGCTACTTCCTTCACTGGATTTAAAGGGGTACTCCGCCCCTAGACATCTTATCCCCTATCCAAAAGAAAGGATAGTGGAAAAGATGTCTGATCGCAGGGGTCCGGTCGCTGGGACCCCCTGTGATCTCCGGGTCGGCACCGTGGCGTTCTGAACACGGAAGCTTGGAGCTTCTGTGTTTGTGACATCACGCGACACCCTCCATTCAT